>NW_023331939.1:0-31134 GCF_011100685.1 Canis lupus familiaris | reverse complement strand
CTGAGGGTGAGCTCAACTCTCAGAAGTAAGATGCTTTTGGACAAGGCGTTCACTACCTTCTCAACGTATGGAACTTAGTATGTAGCACCAGTCTACCCAGGAATTACTAGGAAATCGCTGATTGAGCTTGGAGGCACTAGTCTTGTGTGCCGGGAGATTCCATCCTACCTCTCCCAACACTTCCGTCAAACAGCGAGCTAGGCCTTTTGGAAGCGAAAGGTACCAGCAGGCTGGATGGGAGGTACAGGCCAAGCTCAACTCTCAGAAGTGTGTATGCATGGGAGGCAGATGTCTGCTACCCACTGACATGGGAGTTGGAACCTAGCTACACTTGAAGAAGGATTGGAAATCGCTGTATTCAACTCAGATACACAGGAGTTCAGGCCCAATGCTTACACATGCTTTTCCCACAACCTCCCAGCCACTAACATAAGGAGGTTAGCAGGTACGTCTACAGTCAGGCAGGATGCGGAGGGTTCTGCCCTGTCTCAGCACTCCACAGGAAGCATGCCTAGAAGCCAGCTCTCAACTAGCTGCATTCTTATGACAGTGTGAAGGTAGCAGTATTCTGAGTAAGGAGGTTCCAGATTACCACTCTACTGCACCTGGAGATACCTCCAGGTCTGCATTGTTAACTTGCGTCTCAGAAGCCTCTGGCAAAGTCTGTGGTGAAGACCTGCGAAACTCCACTCTGCAGGCAGTGTGGAACTGTGAGGGCTGAGGGTGAGCTCAACTCTCAGAAGTAAGATGCTTTTGGACAAGGCGTTCAGCTACCTTCTCACGTATGGAACTTAGTATGTAGCACCAGTCTACCCCAGGAATTACTGGGAAATCGCGCTGATTGAGCTTGGAGGCACTCTTGTGTGCCGGGAGATTCCAGTTACCTCTCCCAACACTTCGGTGAAGCAGCGAGCCTAGGCCTTTTGGAAGCGAAAGGTAGCTGCAGGCAGGAGGTAGGGTTACAGGCCATAAGCTCAACTCTCAGAAGTGGTATGCATGGGAGGCAGATGTCTGCTACCCACTCGGACATGCGAGTGGGAACCTAGCTACACTCTGATGAAGAAGGACTTTGGAAATCGCTGTATTCAACTCAGATACACGGTTCAGGCACAACGATTCCACATGCTTTTCTCACAACCTTTCCCTGCCACTAACATGAGGACGTTAGCAGCTCCTTCTACAGTCAAGCAGGATGCGGGAGGGTTGTGCCCTGTCCTTAGCTCTCACAGGGAAGCATGCCTTGAAGCCAGCTGTCAACTAGCTGCATTCTTATGGCAGGTGAAGGGTAGCAGTATTCTGAGACAGGAGGTTCCCAGATTACCACTCTACTGCACCTGGAGATACCCTCCAGGTCTGCATTGTTAACTTGCGTCTCAGAGCCTCTGGCAAACGTCTCTGGTGAAGACGTGCGAAACTCACTCTGCAGGCAGTGTGGAACTGTGAGGGACTGAGGGTGAGCTCAACTCTCAGAAGTAAGATGTTTTGGACAAGGCGTTCAGCTACCTTCTCACATATGGAACTTAGTATGTAGCACCAGTCTACCCCAGGAATTACTGGGAAATCGCTGGATTGAGCTTGGAGGCACTAGTCTTGTGTGCCGGGAGATTCCAGTTACCTCTCCCAACACTTCGTCAAGCAGCGAGCCTAGGCCTTTTGGAAGCGAAAGGTAGCAGCGGCAGGAGGTAGGGTTACAGGCCAGCTCAACTCTCAGAAGGTGTATGCATGGGAGGCCAGATGTCTGCTCCCATTCTGACATGGGAGTTGGAACCTAGCTACACTCTGATGAGAAGGCCATTGGAAATCGCTGTAATTCAACTCAGATACACAGGGAGTTCAGGCCAATGCTTACACATGCTTTTTCCCACAACCTCTCTCAGCCAATAACATTAGGATGTTAGCAGCTACGCCTACAGTCATGGCAGGATGCGTAGGGTTCTGCCCTGTCCTTCAGCTCCCAGGAAAGCATGCCTAGAAGCCAGCTCTCAACTAGCTGCATTCTTATGGCAGTGTGAAGTAGCAGTATTCTGAGTCAGGAGGTTCCAAGATTACCACTCTACTGCACCTGGAGATACCCTCCAGGTCTGCATTGTTAACTTGCGTCCTCAGAAGCCTGCTGGCAAAAGTCTTGGTGAAGACCTGCAAAACTCACCCTGCAGGCAGTGTGGAACTGTGAGGGACTGAGGGTGAGCTCACCTCTCAGCAGTAAGATGATTTTGGACAAGGCGTTCAGCTACCTTCTCACATATGGAACTTAGTATGTAGCAACAGTCTACCCCAGGAATTACTGGGAAATCGCTGGATGAGCTTGGAGGCACTAGTCTTGTGTGCCGGGAGATTCCATTACCTCTCCCAACACTTCGGTGAAGCAGCGAGCCTAGGCCTTTTGGAAGCGAAAGGTAGCTGCAGGCAGGAGGTAGGGTTACAGGCCAGAAGCTCAACTCTCAGAAGTGGGTATGCATGGGAGGCAGATGTCTGCTACCCACTCGTACATGCGAGTGGAACCTAGCTACACTCTGATGAAGAAGGACTTTGGAAATCGCTGTATTCAACTCAGATACACGTGGGTTCAGGCACAACGATTCCACATGCTTTTCTCACAACCTTTCCCTGCCACTAACATGAGGACGTTAGCAGCTCCTTCTACAGTCAAGCAGGATGCGGGAGGTTTGCCCTGTCCTTAGCTCTCACAGGGAAGCATGCCTTGAAGCCAGCTGTCAACTAGCTGCATTCTTATGGCAGTGTGAAGGTAGCAGTATTCTGAGACAGGAGGTTCCCAGATTACCACTCTACTGCACCTGGAGATACCCTCCAGGTCTGCATTGTTAACTTGCGTCTCAGAAGCCTCTGGCAAACGTCTCTGGTGAAGACGTGCGAAACTCACTCTGCAGGCAGTGTGGAACTGTGAGGGACTGAGGGTGAGCTCAACTCTCAGAAGTAAGATGATTTTGGACAAGGCGTTCAGCTTACCTTCTCACGTATGGAACTTAGTATGTAGCACCAGTCTACCCCAGGAATTACTAGGGAAATCGCTGGATTGAGCTTGGAGGCACTAGTCTTGTGTGCCGGGAGATTCCAGTTACCTCTCCCAACACTTCGGTCAAAGCAGCGAGCCTAGGCCTTTTAGAAGCGAAGGGTAGCCAGCAGGCAGGATGGGAGGGTTACAGGCCATCAGCTCAACTCTCAGAAGTGTGTATGCATGGGAGGCAGATGTCTGCTACCCACTTCGGACATGGAGTTGGAACCTAGCTACACTCTGATTGAAGAAGGACATTGGAAATCGCTGTATTCAACTCAGATACACAGATGTTCAGGCACAATGATTACACATGCTTTTCCACAACCTTCTCCATGCCACTAACATGAGACTGTTAGCAGCTACTCTACAGTCAGGCAGGATGCGGGAGGGTTCTGCCCTGTCCTCAGCCTCACAGGGAAGCATGCCTTAGAAGCCAGCCTGTCAACTAGCCTGCATTTCTTATGGCAGGGTGAAGGTAGCAGTATTCTGAGTCAGGAGGTTCCAAGATTAGCACTCTACTGCACCTGGAGATACCCTCCAGGTCTGCATTGTTAACTTGCGTCTCAGAAGCCTCTGGCAAAAGTCTGTGGTTAAGACCTGCGAAACTCACTCTGCAGGCAGTGTGGAACTGTGAGGGACTGAGGGTGAGCTCAACTCTCAGAAGTAAGATGCTTTTGGACGAGGTGTTCAGCTACCTTCTGACGTATGGAACTTAGTATGTAGCACCAGTCTACCACAGGAATTACTAGGAAATCGCTGGATTGAGCTTGGAGGCACTAGTCTTGTGTGCCGGGAGATTCCAATTACCTCTCCCAACACTTCCGTCAAACAGCGAGCCTAGGCCTTTTAGAAGCGAAGGGTAGCAGCAGGCTGGATGGAGATGAACAGGCCATCAGCTCAACTCTCAGAAGTGTGTATGCATGGGAGTCAGATGTCTGCTCCCCATTCTGACATGGGAGTTGGAACCTAGCTACACTCTGATTGAAGAAGGCCATTGGAAATCGCTGTATTCAACTCAGTTACACAGGAGTTCAGGCCCAATGCTTAAACATGCTTTTCCCGCAACCTCTCTCAGCCACTCACTTTAGGATGTTAGCACCACGCCTACAGTCAGGCAGGATGCGGGAGGGTTCTGCCCTGTCCTCAGCACTCCCAGGGAAGCATGCCTAGAAGCCAGCTCTCAACTAGCTGCATTCTTATGGCAGTGTGAAGGTAGCAGTATTCTGAGTCAGGAGGTTCCAAGATTAGCACTCTACTGCACCTGGAGATACCCTCCAGGTCTGCATTGTTAACTTGCGTCTCAGAAGCCTCTGGCAAAAGTCTGTGGTTAAGACCTGCGAAACTCACTCTGCAGGCAGTGTGGAACTGTGAGGGACTGAGGGTGAGCTCAACTCTCAGAAGTAAGATGCTTTTGGACGAGGTGTTCAGCTACCTTCTGACGTATGGAACTTAGTATGTAGCACCAGTCTACCACAGGAATTACTAGGAAATCGCTGGATTGAGCTTGGAGGCACTAGTCTTGTGTGCCGGCAGATTCCAATTACCTCTCCCAACACTTCCGTCAAACAGCGAGCTTAGGAATTTTAGAAGCGAAGTGTACCAGCAGACTGGATGGGGAGGTACAGGCCAAAAGCTCAACTCTCAGAAGTGTGTATGCATGGGAGGCAGATGTCTGCTACGCATTCTGACATGGGAGTTGGAACCTAGCTACACTCTGAAGAAGGCCATTGGAAATCGCTGTACTCAACTCAGATACACAGGATTTCAGGCCCAATGCTTACACATGCTTTTTCCACAACCTCTCTCAGCCACTAACATTAGGATGTTAGCAGCTACGCCTACAGTCAGGCAGGATGCGTGAGGGTTCTGCCCTGTCTTCAGCACTCCCAGGAAAGCATGCCTAGAAGCCAGCTCTCAACTAGCTGCATTCTTATGGCAGTGTGAAGGTAGCAGTATTCTGAGTCAGGAGGTTCCAAGATTACCACTCTACTGCACCTGGAGATACCCTCCAGGTCTGCATTGTTAACTTGCGTCTCAGAAGCCTCTGGCAAAAGTCTGTGGTTAAGACCTGCAAAACTCACCTTGCAGGCAGTGTGGAACTGTGAGGGACTGAGGGTGAGCTCACCTCTCAGCAGTAAGATGATTTTGGACAAGGCGTTCAGCTACCTTCTCACATATGGAACTTAGTATGTAGCACCAGTCTACCCCAGGAATTACTGGGAAATCGCTGGATTGAGCTTGGAGGCACTAGTCTTGTGTGCCGGCAGATTCCAGTTACCTCTCCCAACACTTCGTGAAGCCGCGAGCCTAGGCCTTTTGGAAGCGAAAGGTAGCTGCAGGCAGGAGGTAGGGTTACAGGCCATAAGCTCAACTCTCAGAAGTGGGTATGCATGGGAGGCAGATGTCTGCTACCCACTCGTACATGCGAGTGGGAACCTAGCTACACTCTGATGAAGAAGGACTTTGGAAATCGCTGTATTCAACTCAGATACACGTGGGTTCAGGCACAACGATTCCACATGCTTTTCTCACAACCTTTCCCTGCCACTAACATGAGGACGTTAGCAGCTCCTTCTACAGTCAAGCAGGATGCGGGTGGGTTGTGCCCTGTCCTTAGCTCTCACAGGGAAGCATGCCTTGAAGCCAGCTGTCAACTAGCTGCATTCTTATGGCAGTGTGAAGGTAGCAGTATTCTGAGTCAGGAGGTTCCAAGATTAGCACTCTACTGCACCTGGAGATACCCTCCAGGTCTGCATTGTTAACTTGGGTCTCAGAAGCCTCTGGCAAAAGTCTCGTGGTGAAGACCTGCGAAACTCACTCTGCAGGCAGTGTGGAACTGTGAGGGACTGAGGGTGAGCTCAACTCTCAGAAGTAAGATGCTTTTGGACAAGGCGTTCACCTTACCTTCTCACGTATGGAACTTAGTATGTAGCACCAGTCTACCACAGGAATTACTAGGAAATCGCTGGATTGAGCTTGGAGGCACTAGTCTTGTGTGCCGGGAGATTCCAATTACCTCTCCCAACACTTCCGTCAAACAGCGAGCCTAGGCCTTTTAGAAGCGAAGGGTAGCAGCAGGCTGGATGGAGATGAACAGGCCATCAGCTCAACTCTCAGAAGTGTGTATGCATGGGAGTCAGATGTCTGCTCCCCATTCTGACATGGGAGTTGGAACCTAGCTACACTCTGATTGAAGAAGGCCATTGGAAATCGCTGTATTCAACTCAGTTACACAGGAGTTCAGGCCCAATGCTTACACATGCTTTTCCCACAACCTCTCTCAGCCACTCACTTTAGGATGTTAGCAACCACGCCTACAGTCAGGCAGGATGCGGGAGGGTTCTGCCCTGTCCTCAGCACTCCCAGGGAAGCATGCCTAGAAGCCAGCTCTCAACTAGCTGCATTCTTATGGCAGTGTGAAGGTAGCAGTATTCTGAGTCAGGAGGTTCCAAGATTACCACTCTACTGCACCTGGAGATACCCTCCAGGTCTGCATTGTTAACTTGCGTCTCAGAAGCCTCTGGCAAAAGTCTGTGGTTAAGACCTGCGAAACTCACTCTGCAGGCAGTGTGGAACTGTGAGGGACTGAGGGTGAGCTCAACTCTCAGAAGTAAGATGCTTTTGGACGAGGTGTTCAGCTACCTTCTGACGTATGGAACTTAGTATGTAGCACCAGTCTACCACAGGAATTACTAGGAAATCGCTGGATTGAGCTTGGAGGCACTAGTCTTGTGTGCCGGCAGATTCCAATTACCTCTCCCAACACTTCCGTCAAACAGCGAGCTTAGGAATTTTAGAAGCGAAGTGTACCAGCAGACTGGATGGGGAGGTACAGGCCATAAGCTCAACTCTCAGAAGTGTGTATGCATGGGAGGCAGATGTCTGCTACGCATTCTGACATGGGAGTTGGAACCTAGCTACACTCTGAAGAAGGCCATTGGAAATCGCTGTACTCAACTCAGATACACAGGATTTCAGGCCCAATGCTTACACATGCTTTTTCCACAACCTCTCTCAGCCACTAACATTAGGATGTTAGCAGCTACGCCTACAGTCAGGCAGGATGCGTGAGGGTTCTGCCCTGTCTTCAGCACTCCCAGGAAAGCATGCCTAGAAGCCAGCTCTCAACTAGCTGCATTCTTATGGCAGTGTGAAGGTAGCAGTATTCTGAGTCAGGAGGTTCCAAGATTACCACTCTACTGCACCTGGAGATACCCTCCAGGTCTGCATTGTTAACTTGCGTCTCAGAAGCCTCTGGCAAAAGTCTGTGGTTAAGACCTGCGAAACTCACTCTGCAGGCAGTGTGGAACTGTGAGGGACTGAGGGTGAGCTCAACTCTCAGAAGTAAGATGCTTTTGGACAAGGCGTTCACCTTCCTTCTCACGTATGGAACTTAGTATGTAGCACCAGTCTACCACAGGAATTACTAGGAAATCGCTGGATTGAGCTTGGAGGCACTAGTCTTGTGTGCCGGCAGATTCCAAGTTACCTCTCCCAACACTTCCGTCAAACAGCGAGCCTAGGCATTTTAGAAGCGAAGTGTAGCAGCAGGACTGGATGGGAGGGTACAGGCCATAAGCTCAACTCTCAGAAGTGGTGTATGCATGGGAGGCAGATGTCTGCTACCCACTTCTGACATGCGAGTGGGAACCTAGCTACACTCTGATGAAGAAGGACTTTGGAAATCGCTGTATTCAACTCAGATACACGTGGGTTCAGGCACAACGATTCCACATGCTTTTCTCACAACCTTTCCCTGCCACTAACATGAGGACGTTAGCAGCTCCTTCTACAGTCAAGCAGGATGCGGGAGGGTTGTGCCCTGTCCTTAGCTCTCACAGGGAAGCATGCCTTGAAGCCAGCTGTCAACTAGCTGCATTCTTATGGCAGGGTGAAGGTAGCAGTATTCTGAGACAGGAGGTTCCCAGATTACCACTCTACTGCACCTGGAGAAACCCTCCAGGTCTGCATTGTTAACTTGCGTCTCAGAAGCCTCTGGCAAACGTCTCTGGTGAAGACCTGCGAAACTCACTCTGCAGGCAGTGTGGAACTGTGAGGGACTGTGGGTGAGCTCAACTCTCAGAAGTAAGATGTTTTTGATCAAGGCGTTCAACTACCTACTCACGTATGGAACTTAGTATGTAGCACCAGTCTACCCCAGGAATTACTAGGAAATCGCTGGATTGAGCTTGGAGGCACTAGTCTTGTGTGCCGGCAGATTCCAATTACCTCTCCCAACACTTCCGTCAAACAGCGAGCTTAGGAATTTTAGAAGCGAAGTGTACCAGCAGACTGGATGGGGAGGTACAGGCCATGAGCTCAACTCTCAGAAGTGTGTATGCATGGGAGGCAGATGTCTGCTACCCACTCGGACATGGGAGTTGGAACCTAGCTACACTCCTATTGAAGAAGGATGTTGGAAATCGCTGTATTCAACTCAGATACACGGGAGTTCAGGCCCAATGCTTACACATGCTTTTCCCACAACCTATCCCAGCCACTAACATAAGGAGGTTAGCAGGTACGTCTACAGTCAGGCAGGATGTGTGAGGGTTCTGCCCTGTCCTCAGCACTCCCAGGGAAGCATGCCTAGAAGCCAGCTCTCAACTAGCTGCATTCTTATGGCAGTGTGAAAGTAGCAGTATTCTGAGTCAGGAGGTTCCAAGATTACCACTCTACTGCACCTGGAGATACCCTCCAGGTCTGCATTGTTAACTTGCGTCTCAGAAGCCTCTGGCAAAAGTCTGTGGTTAAGACCTGCAAAACTCACTCTGCAGGCAGTGTGGAACTGTGAGGGACTGAGGGTGAGCTCAACTCTCAGAAGTAAGATGCTTTTGGACAAGGTGTTCAGCTACCTTCTCGACGTATGGAACTTAGTATGTAGCACCAGTCTACCCCAGGAATTACTAGGAAATCGCTGGATTGAGCTTGGAGGCACTAGTCTTGTGTGCCGGGAGATTCCAAGTTACCTCTCCCAACACTTCCGTCAAACAGCGAGCCTAGGCCTTTTAGAAGCGAAGGTACGCAGCAGGCTGGATGGAGAGGTACAGGCCATAAGCTCAACTCTCAGAAGTGTGTATGCATGGGAGGCAGATGTCTGCTACCCACTCGGACATGGGAGTTGGAACCTAGCTACACTCTGATTGAAGAAGGCCATTGGAAATCGCTGTATTCAACTCAGTTACACAGGAGTTCAGGCCCAATGCTTACACATGCTTTTCCCGCAACCTCTCTCAGCCACTCACTTTAGGATGTTAGCAAGCTACGCCTACAGTCAGGCAGGATGCGTGAGGGTTCTGCCCTGTCCTCAGCACTCCCAGGGAAGCATGCCTAGAAGCCAGCTCTCAACTAGCTGCATTCTTATGGCAGTGTGAAGGTAGCAGTATTCTGAGTCAGGAGGTTCCAAGATTACCACTCTACTGCACCTGGAGATACCCTCCAGGTCTGCATTGTTAACTTGCGTCTCAGAAGCCTCTGGCAAAAGTCTGTGGTGAAGACCTGCGAAACTCACTCTGCAGGCAGTGTGCAACTGTGAGGGACTGAGGGTGAGCTCAACTCTCAGCAGTAAGATGATTTTGGACAAGGCGTTCAGCTACCTTCTCACATATGGAACTTAGTATGTAGCACCAGTCTACCCCAGGAATTACTGGGAAATCGCTGGATTGAGCTTGGAGGCACTAGTCTTGTGTGCCGGGAGATTCCAGTTACCTCTCCCAACACTTCGGTGAAGCAGCGAGCCTAGGCCTTTTGGAAGCGAAAGGTAGCTGCAGGCAGGAGGTAGGGTTACAGGCCATAAGCTCAACTCTCAGAAGTGGGTATGCATGGGAGGCAGATGTCTGCTACCCACTCGTACATGCGAGTGGGAACCTAGCTACACTCTGATGAAGAAGGACTTTGGAAATCGCTGTATTCAACTCAGATACACGTGGGTTCAGGCACAACGATTCCACATGCTTTTCTCACAACCTTTCCCTGCCACTAACATGAGGACGTTAGCAGCTCCTTCTACAGTCAAGCAGGATGCGGGTGGGTTGTGCCCTGTCCTTAGCTCTCACAGGGAAGCATGCCTTGAAGCCAGCTGTCAACTAGCTGCATTCTTATGGCAGTGTGAAGGTAGCAGTATTCTGAGTCAGGAGGTTCCAAGATTAGCACTCTACTGCACCTGGAGATACCCTCCAGGTCTGCATTGTTAACTTGCGTCTCAGAAGCCTCTGGCAAACGTCTCTGGTGAAGACCTGCGAAACTCACTCTGCAGGCAGTGTGGAACTGTGAGGGACTGAGGGTGAGCTCAACTCTCAGAAGTAAGATGTTTTTGGTCAAGGCGTTCAACTACCTTCTCACGTATGGAACTTAGTATGTAGCACCAGTCTACCCCAGGAATTACTAGGAAATCGCTGGATTGAGCTTGGAGGCACTAGTCTTGTGTGCCGGCAGATTCCAATTACCTCTCCCAACACTTCCGTCAAACAGCGAGCTTAGGAATTTTAGAAGCGAAGTGTACCAGCAGACTGGATGGGAGGTACAGGCCATGAGCTCAACTCTCAGAAGTGTGTATGCATGGGAGGCAGATGTCTGCTACCCATTCGGACATGGGAGTTGGAACCTAGCTACACTCTATTGAAGAAGGCATTTGGAAATCGCTGTATTCAACTCAGATACACAGGGAGTTCAGGCCCAATGCTTACACATGCTTTTCCCACAACCTATCTCAGCCACTAACATTAAGGAGGTTAGCAGCTACGTCTACAGTCAGGCAGGATGTGTGAGGGTTCTGCCCTGTCCTCAGCACTCCCAGGAAAGCATGCCTAGAAGCCAGCTCTCAACTAGCTGCATTCTTATGGCAGTGTGAAAGTAGCAGTATTCTGAGTCAGGAGGTTCCAAGATTACCACTCTACTGCACCTGGAGATACCCTCCAGGTCTGCATTGTTAACTTGCGTCTCAGAAGCCTCTGGCAAAAGTCTGTGGTTAAGACCTGCGAAACTCACTCTGCAGGCAGTGTGGAACTGTGAGGGACTGAGGGTGAGCTCAACTCTCAGAAGTAAGATGCTTTTGGACGAGGTGTTCAGCTACCTTCTGACGTATGGAACTTAGTATGTAGCACCAGTCTACCACAGGAATTACTAGGAAATCGCCGGATTGAGCTTGGAGGCACTAGTCTTGTGTGCCTGGAGATTCCAATTACCTCTCCCAACACTTCCGTCAAACAGCGAGCCTAGGCCTTTTAGAAGCGAAGGGTACCAGCAGGCTGGATGGAGATGAACAAGCCATCAGCTCAACTCTCAGAAGTGTGTATGCATGGGAGTCAGATGTCTGCTCCCCATTCTGACATGGGAGTTGGAACCTAGCTACACTCTGATTGAAGAAGGCCATTGGAAATCGCTGTATTCAACTCAGTTACACAGGAGTTCAGGCCCAATGCTTACACATGCTTTTCCCACAACCTCTCTCAGCCACTCACTTTAGGATGTTAGCAACCACGCCTACAGTCAGGCAGGATGCGTGAGGGTTCTGCCCTGTCCTCAGCACTCCCAGGGAAGCATGCCTAGAAGCCAGCTCTCAACTAGCTGCATTCTTATGGCAGTGTGAAGGTAGCAGTATTCTGAGTCAGGAGGTTCCAAGATTACCACTCTACTGCACCTGGAGATACCCTCCAGGTCTGCATTGTTAACTTGCGTCTCAGAAGCCTCTGGCAAACGTCTCTGGTGAAGACGTGCGAAACTCACTCTGCAGGCAGTGTGGAACTGTGAGGGACTGAGGGTGAGCTCAACTCTCAGAAGTAAGATGATTTTGGACAAGGCGTTCAGCTACCTTCTCACATATGGAACTTAGTATGTAGCACCAGTCTACCCCAGGAATTACTGGGAAATCGCTGGATTGAGCTTGGAGGCACTAGTCTTGTGTGCCGGCAGATTCCAGTTACCTCTCCCAACACTTCGGTGAAGCAGCGAGCCTAGGCCTTTTGGAAGCGAAAGGTAGCTGCAGGCAGGAGGTAGGGTTACAGGCCATAAGCTCAACTCTCAGAAGTGGGTATGCATGGGAGGCAGATGTCTGCTACCCACTCGTACATGCGAGTGGGAACCTAGCTACACTCTGATGAAGAAGGACTTTGGAAATCGCTGTATTCAACTCAGATACACGTGGGTTCAGGCACAACGATTCCACATGCTTTTCTCACAACCTTTCCCTGCCACTAACATGAGGACGTTAGCAGCTCCTTCTACAGTCAAGCAGGATGCGGGAGGGTTGTGCCCTGTCCTTAGCTCTCACAGGGAAGCATGCCTTGAAGCCAGCTGTCAACTAGCTGCATTCTTATGGCAGTGTGAAGGTAGCAGTATTCTGAGTCAGGAGGTTCCAAGATTACCACTCTACTGCACCTGGAGATACCCTCCAGGTCTGCATTGTTAACTTGCGTCTCAGAAGCCTCTGGCAAACGTCTGTGGTTAAGACCTGCGAAACTCACTCTGCAGGCAGTGTGGAACTGTGAGGGACTGAGGGTGAGCTCAACTCTCAGAAGTAAGATGCTTTTGGACAAGGCGTTCACCTTACCTTCTCACGTATGGAACTTAGTATGTAGCACCAGTCTACCACAGGAATTACTAGGAAATCGCTGGATTGAGCTTGGAGGCACTAGTCTTGTGTGCCGGGAGATTCCAATTACCTCTCCCAACACTTCCGTCAAACAGCGAGCCTAGGCCTTTTAGAAGCGAAGGGTACCAGCAGGCTGGATGGAGATGTACAGGCCATCAGCTCAACTCTCAGAAGTGTGTATGCATGGGAGTCAGATGTCTGCTCCCCATTCTGACATGGGAGTTGGAACCTAGCTACACTCTGATTGAAGAAGGCCATTGGAAATCGCTGTATTCAACTCAGATACACAGGAGTTCAGGCCCAATGCTTACACATGCTTTTCCCACAACCTCTCTCAGCCACTCACATTAGGATGTTAGCAACCACGCCTACAGTCAGGCAGGATGCGTGAGGGTTCTGCCCTGTCCTCAGCACTCCCAGGGAAGCATGCCTAGAAGCCAGCTCTCAACTAGCTGCATTCTTATGGCAGTGTGAAGGTAGCAGTATTCTGAGTCAGGAGGTTCCAAGATTAGCCACTCTACTGCACCTGGAGATACCCTCCAGGTCTGCATTGTTAACTTGCGTCTCAGAAGCCTCTGGCAAAAGTCTGTGGTTAAGACCTGCGAAACTCACTCTGCAGGCAGTGTGGAACTGTGAGGGACTGAGGGTGAGCTCAACTCTCAGAAGTAAGATGCTTTTGGACGAGGTGTTCAGCTACCTTCTGACGTATGGAACTTAGTATGTAGCACCAGTCTACCACAGGAATTACTAGGAAATCGCTGGATTGAGCTTGGAGGCACTAGTCTTGTGTGCCGGGAGATTCCAATTACCTCTCCCAACACTTCCGTCAAACAGCGAGCCTAGGCCTTTTAGAAGCGAAGGGTACCAGCAGGCTGGATGGGAGATGTACAGGCCATAAGCTCAACTCTCAGAAGTGTGTATGCATGGGAGTCAGATGTCTGCTACCCATTCTGACATGGGAGTTGGAACCTAGCTACACTCTGATTGAAGAAGGCCATTGGAAATCGCTGTATTCAACTCAGATTACACAGGAGTTCAGGCCCAATGCTTACACATGCTTTTCCCACAACCTCTCTCAGCCACTAACATTAGGATGTTAGCAGCTCACTCCTACAGTCAAGGCAGGATGCGGGAGGGTTCTGCCCTGTCCTTCAGCTCTCCCAGGGAAGCATGCCTAGAAGCCAGCTCTCAACTAGCTGCATTCTTATGGCAGTGTGAAGGTAGCAGTATTCTGAGTACAGGAGGTTCCCAGATTACCACTCTACTGCACCTGGAGATACCCTCCAGGTCTGCATTGTTAACTTGCGTCTCATAGCCTCTGGCAAACGTCTCTGGTGAAGACGTGCGAAACTCACTCTGCAGGCAGTGTGGAACTGTGAGGGACTGAGGGTGAGCTCAACTCTCAGAAGTAAGATGCTTTTGGACAAGGCGTTCAGCTACCTTCTCACATATGGAACTTAGTATGTAGCACCAGTCTACCCCAGGAATTACTAGGAAATCGCTGGATTGAGCTTGGAGGCACTAGTCTTGTGTGCCGGGAGATTCCAGTTACCTCTCCCAACACTTCGGTGAAGCAGCGAGCCTAGGCCTTTTGGAAGCGAAAGGTAGCTGCAGGCAGGAGGTAGGGTTACAGGCCATAAGCTCAACTCTCAGAAGTGGGTATGCATGGGAGGCAGATGTCTGCTACCCACTCGTACATGCGAGTGGGAACCTAGCTACACTCTGATGAAGAAGGACTTTGGAAATCGCTGTATTCAACTCAGATACACGTGGGTTCAGGCACAACGATTCCACATGCTTTTCTCACAACCTTTCCCTGCCACTAACATGAGGACGTTAGCAGCTCCTTCTACAGTCAAGCAGGATGCGGGTGGGTTGTGCCCTGTCCTTAGCTCTCACAGGGAAGCATGCCTTGAAGCCAGCTGTCAACTAGCTGCATTCTTATGGCAGTGTGAAGGTAGCAGTATTCTGAGTCAGGAGGTTCCAAGATTAGCACTCTACTTCACCTGGAGATACCCTCCAGGTCTGCATTGTTAACTTGGGTCTCAGAAGCCTCTGGCAAAAGTCTGTGGTTAAGACCTGCGAAACTCACTCTGCAGGCAGTGTGGAACTGTGAGGGACTGAGGGTGAGCTCAACTCTCAGAAGTAAGATGCTTTTGGACAAGGCGTTCACCTTACCTTCTCACGTATGGAACTTAGTATGTAGCACCAGTCTACCACAGGAATTACTAGGAAATCGCTGGATTGAGCTTGGAGGCACTAGTCTTGTGTGCCGGGAGATTCCAATTACCTCTCCCAACACTTCCGTCAAACAGCGAGCCTAGGCCTTTTAGAAGCGAAGGGTAGCAGCAGGCTGGATGGAGATGAACAGGCCATCAGCTCAACTCTCAGAAGTGTGTATGCATGGGAGTCAGATGTCTGCTCCCCATTCTGACATGGGAGTTGGAACCTAGCTACACTCTGATTGAAGAAGGCCATTGGAAATCGCTGTATTCAACTCAGTTACACAGGAGTTCAGGCCCAATGCTTACACATGCTTTTCCCACAACCTCTCTCAGCCACTCACTTTAGGATGTTAGCAACCACGCCTACAGTCAGGCAGGATGCGGGAGGGTTCTGCCCTGTCCTCAGCACTCCCAGGGAAGCATGCCTAGAAGCCAGCTCTCAACTAGCTGCATTCTTATGGCAGTGTGAAGGTAGCAGTATTCTGAGTCAGGAGGTTCCAAGATTAGCCACTCTACTGCACCTGGAGATACCCTCCAGGTCTGCATTGTTAACTTGCGTCTCAGAAGCCTCTGGCAAAAGTCTGTGGTTAAGACCTGCGAAACTCACTCTGCAGGCAGTGTGGAACTGTGAGGGACTGAGGGTGAGCTCAACTCTCAGAAGTAAGATGCTTTTGGACGAGGTGTTCAGCTACCTTCTGACGTATGGAACTTAGTATGTAGCACCAGTCTACCACAGGAATTACTAGGAAATCGCTGGATTGAGCTTGGAGGCACTAGTCTTGTGTGCCGGCAGATTCCAATTACCTCTCCCAACACTTCCGTCAAACAGCGAGCTTAGGAATTTTAGAAGCGAAGTGTACCAGCAGACTGGATGGGGAGGTACAGGCCAAAGCTCAACTCTCAGAAGTGTGTATGCATGGGAGGCAGATGTCTGCTACGCATTCTGACATGGGAGTTGGAACCTAGCTACACTCTGAAGAAGGCCATTGGAAATCGCTGTACTCAACTCAGATACACAGGAGTTCAGGCCCAATGCTTACACATGCTTTTTCCACAACCTCTCTCAGCCACTAACATTAGGATGTTAGCAGCTACGCCTACAGTCAGGCAGGATGCGTGAGGGTTCTGCCCTGTCCTTCAGCACTCCCAGGAAAGCATGCCTAGAAGCCAGCTCTCAACTAGCTGCATTCTTATGGCAGTGTGAAGGTAGCAGTATTCTGAGTCAGGAGGTTCCAAGATTACCACTCTACTGCACCTGGAGATACCCTCCAGGTCTGCATTGTTAACTTGCGTCTCAGAAGCCTCTGGCAAAAGTCTCTGGTTAAGACCTGCGAAACTCACTCTGCAGGCAGTGTGGAACTGTGAGGGACTGAGGGTGAGCTCAACTCTCAGCAGTAAGATGATTTTGGACAAGGCGTTCAGCTACCTTCTCACATATGGAACTTAGTATGTAGCACCAGTCTACCCCAGGAATTACTGGGAAATCGCTGGATTGAGCTTGGAGGCACTAGTCTTGTGTGCCGGCAGATTCCAGTTACCTCTCCCAACACTTCGGTGAAGCAGCGAGCCTAGGCCTTTTGGAAGCGAAAGGTAGCTGCAGGCAGGAGGTAGGGTTACAGGCCATAAGCTCAACTCTCAGAAGTGGGTATGCATGGGAGGCAGATGTCTGCTACCCACTCGTACATGCGAGTGGGAACCTAGCTACACTCTGATGAAGAAGGACTTTGGAAATCGCTGTATTCAACTCAGATACACGTGGGTTCAGGCACAACGATTCCACATGCTTTTCTCACAACCTTTCCCTGCCACTAACATGAGGACGTTAGCAGCTCCTTCTACAGTCAAGCAGGATGCGGGAGGGTTGTGCCCTGTCCTTAGCTCTCACAGGGAAGCATGCCTTGAAGCCAGCTGTCAACTAGCTGCATTCTTATGGCAGGGTGAAGGTAGCAGTATTCTGAGTAAGGAGGTTCCCAGATTACCACTCTACTGCACCTGGAGATACCCTCCAGGTCTGCATTGTTAACTTGCGTCTCAGAAGCCTCTGGCAAACGTCTCTGGTGAAGACCTGCGAAACTCACTCTGCAGGCAGTGTGGAACTGTGAGGGACTGAGGGTGAGCTCAACTCTCAGAAGTAAGATGCTTTTGGACAAGGCGTTCACCTACCTTCTCACGTATGGAACTTAGTATGTAGCACCAGTCTACCACAGGAATTACTAGGAAATCGCTGGATTGAGCTTGGAGGCACTAGTCTTGTGTGCCGGGCAGATTCCAATTACCTCTCCCAACACTTCCGTCAAACAGCGAGCCTAGGCCTTTTAGAAGCGAAGTGTACCAGCAGACTGGATGGGGAGGTACAGGCCATGAGCTCAACTCTCAGAAGTGTGTATGCATGGGAGGCAGATGTCTGCTACCCACTTCTGACATGGGAGTTGGAACCTAGCTACACTCTGATTGAAGAAGGCATTGGAAATCGCTGTATTCAACTCAGATACACAGGAGTTCAGGCCCAATGCTTACACATGCTTTTCCCACAACCTCTCTCAGCCACTAACATTAGGATGTTAGCAGCTACGTCCTACAGTCAGGCAGGATGCGTGAGGGTTCTGCCCTGTCCTCAGCACTCCCAGGAAAGCATGCCTAGAAGCCAGCTCTCAACTAGCTGCATTCTTATGGCAGTGTGAAGGTAGCAGTATTCTGAGTCAGGAGGTTCCAAGATTAGCACTCTACTGCACCTGGAGATACCCTCCAGGTCTGCATTGTTAACTTGCGTCTCAGAAGCCTCTGGCAAAAGTCTGTGGTTAAGACCTGCGAAACTCACTCTGCAGGCAGTGTGGAACTGTGAGGGACTGAGGGTGAGCTCAACTCTCAGAAGTAAGATGCTTTTGGACGAGGTGTTCAGCTACCTTCTGACGTATGGAACTTAGTATGTAGCACCAGTCTACCACAGGAATTACTAGGAAATCGCTGGATTGAGCTTGGAGGCACTAGTCTTGTGTGCCGGGAGATTCCAATTACCTCTCCCAACACTTCCGTCAAACAGCGAGCCTAGGCCTTTTAGAAGCGAAGGGTACCAGCAGGCTGGATGGAGATGAACAGGCCATCAGCTCAACTCTCAGAAGTGTGTATGCATGGGAGTCAGATGTCTGCTCCCCATTCTGACATGGGAGTTGGAACCTAGCTACACTCTGATTGAAGAAGGCCATTGGAAATCGCTGTATTCAACTCAGTTACACAGGAGTTCAGGCCCAATGCTTACACATGCTTTTCCCGCAACCTCTCTCAGCCACTAAGTTTAGGATGCTAGCAACTACGCCTACAGTCAGGCAGGATGCGGGAGGGTTCTGCCCTGTCCTCAGCACTCCCAGGGAAGCATGCCTAGAAGCCAGCTCTCAACTAGCTGCATTCTTATGGCAGTGTGAAGGTAGCAGTATTCTGAGTCAGGAGGTTCCAAGATTACCACTCTACTGCACCTGGAGATACCCTCCAGGTCTGCATTGTTAACTTGCGTCTCAGAAGCCTCTGGCAAAAGTCTGTGGTGAAGACCTGCGAAACTCACTCTGCAGGCAGTGTGGAACTGTGAGGGACTGAGGGTGAGCTCAACTCTCAGCAGTAAGATGATTTTGGACGAAGGCGTTCAGCTACCTTCTCACATATGGAACTTAGTATGTAGCACCAGTCTACCCCAGGAATTACTGGGAAATCGCTGGATTGAGCTTGGAGGCACTAGTCTTGTGTGCCGGGAGATTCCAGTTACCTCTCCCAACACTTCGGTGAAGCAGCGAGCCTAGGCCTTTTGGAAGCGAAAGGTAGCTGCAGGCAGGATGGTAGGGTTACAGGCCATAAGCTCAACTCTCAGAAGTGTGTATGCATGGGAGGCAGATGTCTGCTACCCACTTCTGACATGCGAGTTGGAACCTAGCTACACTCTGATGAAGAAGGACTTTGGAAATCGCTGTATTCAACTCAGATACACGTGAGTTCAGGCACAACGCTTACACATGCTTTTCTCACAACCTTTCCCTGCCACTAACATGAGGACGTTAGCAGCTCCTTCTACAGTCAAGCAGGATGCGGGAGGGTTGTGCCCTGTCCTTAGCTCTCACAGGGAAGCATGCCTAGAAGCCAGCTCTCAACTAGCTGCATTCTTATGGCAGTGTGAAGGTAGCAGTATTCTGAGTCAGGAGGTTCCAAGATTAACACTCTACTGCACCTGGAGATACCCTCCAGGTCTGCATTGTTAACTTGCGTCTCATAGCCTCTGGCAAACGTCTCTGGTGAAGACGTGCGAAACTCACTCTGCAGGCAGTGTGGAACTGTGAGGGACTGAGGGTGAGCTCAACTCTCAGAAGTAAGATGCTTTTGGACAAGGCGTTCACCTACCTTCTCACGTATGGAACTTAGTATGTAGCACCAGTCTACCACAGGAATTACTAGGAAATCGCTGGATTGAGCTTGGAGGCACTAGTCTTGTGTGCCGGGAGATTCCAATTACCTCTCCCAACACTTCCGTCAAACAGCGAGCCTAGGCCTTTTAGAAGCGAAGGGTAGCAGCAGGCTGGATGGAGAGGTACAGGCCATCAGCTCAACTCTCAGAAGTGTGTATGCATGGGAGGCAGATGTCTGCTACCCATTCTGACATGGGAGTTGGAACCTAGCTACACTCTGATTGAAGAAGGCCATTGGAAATCGCTGTATTCAACTCAGATACACAGGGAGTTCAGGCCCAATGCTTACACATGCTTTTCCCACAACCTCTCTCAGCCACTAACATTAGGATGTTAGCAGCTACGCCTACAGTCAGGCAGGATGCGGGAGGGTTCTGCCCTGTCCTCAGCACTCCCAGGGAAAGCATGCCTAGAAGCCAGCTCTCAACTAGCTGCATTCTTATGGCAGTGTGAAGGTAGCAGTATTCTGAGTCAGGAGGTTCCAAGATTAGCACTCTACTGCACCTGGAGATACCCTCCAGGTCTGCATTGTTAACTTGCGTCTCAGAAGCCTCTGGCAAAAGTCTGTGGTTAAGACCTGCGAAACTCACTCTGCAGGCAGTGTGGAACTGTGAGGGACTGAGGGTGAGCTCAACTCTCAGAAGTAAGATGCTTTTGGACGAGGTGTTCAGCTACCTTCTGACGTATGGAACTTAGTATGTAGCACCAGTCTACCACAGGAATTACTAGGAAATCGCTGGATTGAGCTTGGAGGCACTAGTCTTGTGTGCCGGGAGATTCCAATTACCTCTCCCAACACTTCCGTCAAACAGCGAGCCTAGGCCTTTTAGAAGCGAAGGGTACCAGCAGGCTGGATGGAGATGAACAGGCCATCAGCTCAACTCTCAGAAGTGTGTATGCATGGAAGTCAGATGTCTGCTACGCATTCTGACATGGGAGTTGGAACCTAGCTACACTCTGATTGAAGAAGGCCATTGGAAATCGCTGTATTCAACTCAGATACACAGGAGTTCAGGCCCAATGCTTACACATGCTTTTTCCACAACCTCTCTCAGCCACTAACATTAGGATGTTAGCAGCTACGCCTACAGTCAGGCAGGATGCGTGAGGGTTCTGCCCTGTCCTCAGCACTCCCAGGGAAGCATGCCTAGAAGCCAGCTCTCAACTAGCTGCATTCTTATGGCAGTGTGAAGGTAGCAGTATTCTGAGTCAGGAGGTTCCAAGATTACCACTCTACTGCACCTGGAGATACCCTCCAGGTCTGCATTGTTAACTTGCGTCTCAGAAGCCTCTGGCAAAAGTCTGTGGTTAAGACCTGCGAAACTCACTCTGCAGGCAGTGTGGAACTGTGAGGGACTGAGGGTGAGCTCAACTCTCAGAAGTAAGATGATTTTGGACAAGGCGTTCAGCTACCTTCTCACATATGGAACTTAGTATGTAGCACCAGTCTACCCCAGGAATTACTGGGAAATCGCTGGATTGAGCTTGGAGGCACTAGTCTTGTGTGCCGGCAGATTCCAGTTACCTCTCCCAACACTTCGGTGAAGCAGCGAGCCTAGGCCTTTTGGAAGCGAAAGGTAGCTGCAGGCAGGAGGTAGGGTTACAGGCCATAAGCTCAACTCTCAGAAGTGGGTATGCATGGGAGGCAGATGTCTGCTACCCACTCGTACATGCGAGTGGGAACCTAGCTACACTCTGATGAAGAAGGACTTTGGAAATCGCTGTATTCAACTCAGATACACGTGGGTTCAGGCACAACGATTCCACATGCTTTTCTCACAACCTTTCCCTGCCACTAACATGAGGACGTTAGCAGCTCCTTCTACAGTCAAGCAGGATGCGGGAGGGTTGTGCCCTGTCCTTAGCTCTCACAGGGAAGCATGCCTTAGAAGCCAGCTGTCAACTAGCTGCATTCTTATGGCAGTGTGAAGGTAGCAGTATTCTGAGTCAGGAGGTTCCAAGATTAGCACTCTACTGCACCTGGAGATACCCTCCAGGTCTGCATTGTTAACTTGCGTCTCAGAAGCCTCTGGCAAACGTCTCTGGTTAAGACCTGCGAAACTCACTCTGCAGGCAGTGTGGAACTGTGAGGGACTGAGGGTGAGCTCAACTCTCAGAAGTAAGATGCTTTTGGACAAGGCGTTCAGCTACCTTCTCACGTATGGAACTTAGTATGTAGCACCAGTCTACCACAGGAATTACTAGGAAATCGCTGGATTGAGCTTGGAGGCACTAGTCTTGTGTGCCGGGAGATTCCAATTACCTCTCCCAACACTTCCGTCAAACAGCGAGCCTAGGCCTTTTAGAAGCGAAGGGTAGCAGCAGGCTGGATGGAGATGAACAGGCCATCAGCTCAACTCTCAGAAGTGTGTATGCATGGGAGTCAGATGTCTGCTCCCCATTCTGACATGGGAGTTGGAACCTAGCTACACTCTGATTGAAGAAGGCCATTGGAAATCGCTGTATTCAACTCAGTTACACAGGAGTTCAGGCCCAATGCTTACACATGCTTTTCCCGCAACCTCTCTCAGCCACTCACTTAGGATGTTAGCAACCACGCCTACAGTCAGGCAGGATGCGGGAGGGTTCTGCCCTGTCCTCAGCACTCCCAGGGAAGCATGCCTAGAAGCCAGCTCTCAACTAGCTGCATTCTTATGGCAGTGTGAAGGTAGCAGTATTCTGAGTCAGGAGGTTCCAAGATTAGCACTCTACTGCACCTGGAGATACCCTCCAGGTCTGCATTGTTAACTTGCGTCTCAGAAGCCTCTGGCAAAAGTCTGTGGTTAAGACCTGCGAAACTCACTCTGCAGGCAGTGTGGAACTGTGAGGGACTGAGGGTGAGCTCAACTCTCAGAAGTAAGATGCTTTTGGACGAGGTGTTCAGCTACCTTCTGACGTATGGAACTTAGTATGTAGCACCAGTCTACCACAGGAATTACTAGGAAATCGCTGGATTGAGCTTGGAGGCACTAGTCTTGTGTGCCGGCAGATTCCAATTACCTCTCCCAACACTTCCGTCAAACAGCGAGCTTAGGAATTTTAGAAGCGAAGTGTACCAGCAGACTGGATGGGGAGGTACAGGCCAAAAGCTCAACTCTCAGAAGTGTGTATGCATGGGAGGCAGATGTCTGCTACGCATTCTGACATGGGAGTTGGAACCTAGCTACACTCTGAAGAAGGCCATTGGAAATCGCTGTACTCAACTCAGATACACAGGATTTCAGGCCCAATGCTTACACATGCTTTTTCCACAACCTCTCTCAGCCACTAACATTAGGATGTTAGCAGCTACGCCTACAGTCAGGCAGGATGCGTGAGGGTTCTGCCCTGTCTTCAGCACTCCCAGGAAAGCATGCCTAGAAGCCAGCTCTCAACTAGCTGCATTCTTATGGCAGTGTGAAGGTAGCAGTATTCTGAGTCAGGAGGTTCCAAGATTACCACTCTACTGCACCTGGAGATACCCTCCAGGTCTGCATTGTTAACTTGCGTCTCAGAAGCCTCTGGCAAAAGTCTGTGGTTAAGACCTGCGAAAACTCACTCTGCAGGCAGTGTGGAACTGTGAGGGACTGAGGGTGAGCTCACCTCTCAGCAGTAAGATGATTTTGGACAAGGCGTTCAGCTACCTTCTCACATATGGAACTTAGTATGTAGCACCAGTCTACCCCAGGAATTACTGGGAAATCGCTGGATTGAGCTTGGAGGCACTAGTCTTGTGTGCCGGCAGATTCCAGTTACCTCTCCCAACACTTCGTGAAGCAGCGAGCCTAGGCCTTTTGGAAGCGAAAGGTAGCTGCAGGCAGGAGGTAGGGTTACAGGCCATAAGCTCAACTCTCAGAAGTGGGTATGCATGGGAGGCAGATGTCTGCTACCCACTCGGACATGCGAGTGGGAACCTAGCTACACTCTGATGAAGAAGGACTTTGGAAATCGCTGTATTCAACTCAGATACACGTGGGTTCAGGCACAACGATTCCACATGCTTTTCTCACAACCTTTCCCTGCCACTAACATGAGGACGTTAGCAGCTCCTTCTACAGTCAAGCAGGATGCGGGAGGGTTGTGCCCTGTCCTTAGCTCTCACAGGGAAGCATGCCTTGAAGCCAGCTGTCAACTAGCTGCATTCTTATGGCAGGGTGAAGGTAGCAGTATTCTGAGACAGGAGGTTCCCAGATTACCACTCTACTGCACCTGGAGATACCCTCCAGGTCTGCATTGTTAACTTGCGTCTCAGAAGCCTCTGGCAAACGTCTCTGGTGAAGACGTGCGAAACTCACTCTGCAGGCAGTGTGGAACTGTGAGGGACTGAGGGTGAGCTCAACTCTCAGAAGTAAGATGCTTTTGGACAAGGCGTTCACCTACCTTCTCACATATGGAACTTAGTATGTAGCACCAGTCTACCCCAGGAATTACTGGGAAATCGCTGGATTGAGCTTGGAGGCACTAGTCTTGTGTGCCGGGAGATTCCAGTTACCTCTCCCAACACTTCGGTGAAGCAGCGAGCCTAGGCCTTTTGGAAGCGAAAGGTAGCTGCAGGCAGGAGGTAGGGTTACAGGCCATAAGCTCAACTCTCAGAAGTGGGTATGCATGGGAGGCAGATGTCTGCTACCCACTCGTACATGCGAGTGGGAACCTAGCTACACTCTGATGAAGAAGGACTTTGGAAATCGCTGTATTCAACTCAGATACACGTGGGTTCAGGCACAACGATTCCACATGCTTTTCTCACAACCTTTCCCTGCCACTAACATGAGGACGTTAGCAGCTCCTTCTACAGTCAAGCAGGATGCGGGTGGGTTGTGCCCTGTCCTTAGCTCTCACAGGGAAGCATGCCTTGAAGCCAGCTGTCAACTAGCTGCATTCTTATGGCAGTGTGAAGGTAGCAGTATTCTGAGTCAGGAGGTTCCAAGATTACCACTCTACTGCACCTGGAGATACCCTCCAGGTCTGCATTGTTAACTTGCGTCTCAGAAGCCTCTGGCAAAAGTCTGTGGTTAAGACCTGCGAAACTCACTCTGCAGGCAGTGTGGAACTGTGAGGGACTGAGGGTGAGCTCAACTCTCAGAAGTAAGATGCTTTTGGACGAGGTGTTCAGCTACCTTCTGACGTATGGAACTTAGTATGTAGCACCAGTCTACCACAGGAATTACTAGGAAATCGCTGGATTGAGCTTGGAGGCACTAGTCTTGTGTGCCGGGAGATTCCAATTACCTCTCCCAACACTTCCGTCAAACAGCGAGCCTAGGCCTTTTAGAAGCGAAGGGTAGCCAGCAGGCTGGATGGAGATGAACAGGCCATCAGCTCAACTCTCAGAAGTGTGTATGCATGGGAGTCAGATGTCTGCTACCCATTCTGACATGGGAGTTGGAACCTAGCTACACTCTGATTGAAGAAGGCCATTGGAAATCGCTGTATTCAACTCAGTTACACAGGAGTTCAGGCCCAATGCTTACACATGCTTTTCCACAACCTCTCTCAGCCACTCACTTTAGGATGTTAGCAACCACGCCTACAGTCAGGCAGGATGCGTGAGGGTTCTGCCCTGTCCTCAGCACTCCCAGGGAAGCATGCCTAGAAGCCAGCTCTCAACTAGCTGCATTCTTATGGCAGTGTGAAGGTAGCAGTATTCTGAGTCAGGAGGTTCCAAGATTAGCACTCTACTGCACCTGGAGATACCCTCCAGGTCTGCATTGTTAACTTGCGTCTCAGAAGCCTCTGGCAAAAGTCTGTGGTTAAGACCTGCGAAACTCACTCTGCAGGCAGTGTGGAACTGTGAGGGACTGAGGGTGAGCTCAACTCTCAGAAGTAAGATGCTTTTGGACGAGGTGTTCAGCTACCTTCTGACGTATGGAACTTAGTATGTAGCACCAGTCTACCACAGGAATTACTAGGAAATCGCTGGATTGAGCTTGGAGGCACTAGTCTTGTGTGCCGGGAGATTCCAATTACCTCTCCCAACACTTCCGTCAAACAGCGAGCCTAGGCCTTTTAGAAGCGAAGGGTAGCCAGCAGGCTGGATGGAGATGAACAGGCCATCAGCTCAACTCTCAGAAGTGTGTATGCATGGGAGTCAGATGTCTGCTCCCCATTCTGACATGGGAGTTGGAACCTAGCTACACTCTGATTGAAGAAGGCCATTGGAAATCGCTGTATTCAACTCAGTTACACAGGAGTTCAGGCCCAATGCTTACACATGCTTTTCCCGCAACCTCTCTCAGCCACTCACTTTAGGATGTTAGCAACCACGCCTACAGTCAGGCAGGATGCGTGAGGGTTCTGCCCTGTCCTCAGCACTCCCAGGGAAGCATGCCTAGAAGCCAGCTCTCAACTAGCTGCATTCTTATGGCAGTGTGAAGGTAGCAGTATTCTGAGTCAGGAGGTTCCAAGATTAGCCACTCTACTGCACCTGGAGATACCCTCCAGGTCTGCATTGTTAACTTGCGTCTCAGAAGCCTCTGGCAAAAGTCTGTGGTTAAGACCTGCGAAACTCACTCTGCAGGCAGTGTGGAACTGTGAGGGACTGAGGGTGAGCTCAACTCTCAGAAGTAAGATGCTTTTGGACGAGGTGTTCAGCTACCTTCTGACGTATGGAACTTAGTATGTAGCACCAGTCTACCACAGGAATTACTAGGAAATCGCTGGATTGAGCTTGGAGGCACTAGTCTTGTGTGCCGGGAGATTCCAATTACCTCTCCCAACACTTCCGTCAAACAGCGAGCCTAGGCCTTTTAGAAGCGAAGGGTACCAGCAGGCTGGATGGGAGGTACAGGCCATAAGCTCAACTCTCAGAAGTGTGTATGCATGGGAGGCAGATGTCTGCTACCCATTCTGACATGGGAGTTGGAACCTAGCTACACTCTGATAGAAGGCCATTGGAAATCGCTGTACTCAACTCAGATACACAGGATTTCAGGCCCAATGCTTACACATGCTTTTTCCCACAACCTCTCTCAGCCACTAACATTTAGGATGTTAGCAGCCTACGCCTACAGTCAGGCAGGATGCGTGAGGGTTCTGCCCTGTCTTCAGCACTCCCAGGAAAGCATGCCTAGAAGCCAGCTCTCAACTAGCTGCATTCTTATGGCAGTGTGAAGGTAGCAGTATTCTGAGTCAGGAGGTTCCAAGATTACCACTCTACTGCACCTGGAGATACCCTCCAGGTCTGCATTGTTAACTTGCGTCTCAGAAGCCTCTGGCAAACGTCTGTGGTTAAGACCTGCGAAACTCACTCTGCAGGCAGTGTGGAACTGTGAGGGACTGAGGGTGAGCTCAACTCTCAGCAGTAAGATGATTTTGGACAAGGCGTTCAGCTACCTTCTCACATATGGAACTTAGTATGTAGCACCAGTCTACCCCAGGAATTACTGGGAAATCGCTGGATTGAGCTTGGAGGCACTAGTCTTGTGTGCCGGGAGATTCCAGTTACCTCTCCCAACACTTCGGTGAAGCAGCGAGCCTAGGCCTTTTGGAAGCGAAAGGTAGCTGCAGGCAGGAGGTAGGGTTACAGGCCATAAGCTCAACTCTCAGAAGTGGGTATGCATGGGAGGCAGATGTCTGCTACCCACTCGTACATGCGAGTGGGAACCTAGCTACACTCTGATGAAGAAGGACTTTGGAAATCGCTGTATTCAACTCAGATACACGTGGGTTCAGGCACAACGATTCCACATGCTTTTCTCACAACCTTTCCCTGCCACTAACATGAGGACGTTAGCAGCTCCTTCTACAGTCAAGCAGGATGCGGGAGGGTTGTGCCCTGTCCTTAGCTCTCACAGGGAAGCATACCTTGAAGCCAGCTGTCAACTAGCTACATTCTTATGGCAGGGTGAAGGTAGCAGTATTCTGAGACAGGAGGTTCCCAGATTACCACTCTACTGCACCTGGAGATACCCTCCAGGTCTGCATTGTTAACTTGCGTCTCAGAAGCCTGTGGCAAACGTCTCTGGTGAAGACCTGCGAAACTCACTCTGCAGGCAGTGTGGAACTGTGAGGGACTGAGGGTGAGCTCAACTCTCAGAAGTAAGATGCTTTTGGACAAGGCGTTCACCTTCCTTCTCACGTATGGAACTTAGTATGTAGCACCAGTCTACCTCAGGAATTACTAGGAAATCGCTGGATTGAGCTTGGAGGCACTAGTGTTGTGTGCCGGGAGATTCCAATTACATCTCCCAACACTTCCGTCAAACAGCGAGCCTAGGCCTTTTACAAGCGAAGAGTACCAGCAGGCTGGATGGAGATGAACAGGCCATAAGCTCATCTCTCAGAAGTGTGTATGCATGGAAGTCAGATGTCTGCTCCCCATGCTGACATGGGAGTTGGAACCTAGCTACACTATGAATGAAGAAGGCCATTGGAAATCGCTGTATTCAACTCAGTTACACAGGAGTTCAGGCCCAATGCTTACACATGCTTTTCCAGCAACCTCTCTCAGCCACTCACTTTAGGATGTTAGCAACCACGCCTACAGTCAGGCAGGATGCCTGAGGGTTCTTCCCTGTCCTCAGCACTCCCAGGAAAGCAGGCCTAGAAGCCAGCTCTCAACTACCTGCATTCTTATGGCAGTGAAAGGTAGCAGTATTCTGAGTCAGGAGGTTCCAAGATTACCACTCTACTGCACCTGGAGATACCCTCCAGGTCTGTATTGTTAACTTGCGTCTCAGAAGCCTGTGGCAAACGTCTCTGCTGAAGACCTGCGAAACTCACTCTGCAGGCAGTGTGGAACTGTGAGGGACTTAGGGTGAGCTCAACTCTCAGAAGTAAGATGCTTTTGGACGAGGTGTTCAGCTACCTTCTGACGTATGGAACTTAGTATGTAGCACCAGCCTACCACAGGAATTACTAGGAAATCGCTGGATTGAGCTTGGAGGCACTAGTCTTGTGTGCCGGGAGATTCCAATTACCTCTCCCAACACTTCCGTCAAACAGCGAGCCTAGGCGTTTTAGAAGCGAGGGTACCAGCAGGCTGGATGGAGATGATACAAGCCATCAGCTCAACTCTCAGAAGTGTGTATGCATGGGAGTCAGATGTCTGCTACCCATTCTGACATGGGAGTTGGAACCTAGCTACACTCTGATTGAAGAAGGCCATTGGAAATCGCTGTATTCAACTCAGTTACACAGGAGTTCAGGCCCAATGCTTACACATGCTTTTCCCACAACCTCTCTCAGCCACTCACATTAGGATGTTAGCAAGCTACGCCTACAGTCAGGCAGGATGCGTGAGGGTTCTGCCCTGTCCTCAGCACTCCCAGGGAAGCATGCCTAGAAGCCAGCTCTCAACTAGCTGCATTCTTATGGCAGTGTGAAGGTAGCAGTATTCTGAGTCAGGAGGTTCCAAGATTACCACTCTACTGCACCTGGAGATACCCTCCAGGTCTGCATTGTTAACTTGCGTCTCAGAAGCCTGTGGCAAACGTCTCTGGTGAAGACCTGCGAAACTCACTCTGCAGGCAGTGTGGAACTGTGAGGGACTGAGGGTGAGCTCACCTCTCAGCAGTAAGATGATTTTGGACAAGGCGTTCAGCTACCTTCTCACATATGGAACTTAGTATGTAGCACCAGTCTACCCCAGGAATTACTGGGAAATCGCTGGATTGAGCTTGGAGGCACTAGTCTTGTGTGCCGGCAGATTCCAGTTACCTCTCCCAACACTTCGGTGAAGCAGCGAGCCTAGGCCTTTTGGAAGCGAAAGGTAGCTGCAGGCAGGAGGTAGGGTTACAGGCCATAAGCTCAACTCTCAGAAGTGGGTATGCATGGAGGGCAGATGTCTGCTACCCACTCGGACATGCGAGTGGGAACCTAGCTACACTCTGATGAAGAAGGACTTTGGAAATCGCTGTATTCAACTCAGATACACGTGGGTTCAGGCACAACGATTCCACATGCTTTTCTCACAACCTTCCCTGCCACTAACATGAGGACGTTAGCAGCTCCTTCTACAGTCAAGCAGGATGCGGGAGGGTTGTGCCCTGTCCTTAGCTCTCACAGGGAAAGCATGCCTTGAAGCCAGCTGTCAACTAGCTGCATTCTTATGGCAGGGTGAAGGTAGCAGTATTCTGAGACAGGAGGTTCCCAGATTACCACTCTACTGCACCTGGAGAAACCCTCCAGGTCTGCATTAACTTGCGTCTCAGAAGCCTCTGGCAAACGTCTCTGGTGAAGACGTGCGAAACTCACTCTGCAGGCAGTGTGGAACTGTGAGGGACTGAGGGTGAGCTCAACTCTCAGACGTAAGATGTTTTTGGATCAAGGCGTTCAACTACCTACTCACGTATGGAACTTAGTATTGTAGCACCAGTCTACCCCAGGAATTACTAGGAAATCGCTGGATTGAGCTTGGAGGCACTAGTCTTGTGTGCCGGCAGATTCCAATTACCTCTCCCAACACTTCCGTTCAAACAGCGAGCTTAGGAATTTTAGAAGCGAAGTGTACCAGGCAGACTGGATGGGGAGGTACAGGCCATGAGCTCAACTCTCAGAAGTGTGTATGCATGGGAGGCAGATGTCTGCTACCCACTCGCGACATGGGAGTTGGAACCTAGCTACACTCCTATTGAAGAAGGATGTTGGAAATCGCTGTATTCAACTCAGATACACGGGAGGTTCAGGCCCAATGCTTACCACATGCTTTTCCCAAACCTATCCCAGCCACTAACATAAGGAGGTTAGCAGGTACGTCTACAGTCAGGCAGGATGTGTGAGGGTTCTGCCCTGTCCTCAGCCACTCCCAGGAAAGCAATGCCTAGAAGCCAGCTCTCAACTAGCTGCATTCTTATGGCAGTGTATTGAAAGTAGCAGTATTCTGAGTCAGGAGGTTCCAAGATTACACCTCTACTGCACCTGGAGATACCCTCCAGGTCTGCATTGTTAACTTGCGTCTCAGAAGCCTCTGGCAAAAGTCTGTGGTTAAGACCTGCAAAACTCACTCTGCAGGCAGTGTGGAACTGTGAGGGACTGAGGGTTGAGCTCAACTCTCAGAAGTAAGATGCTTTTGGACGAGGTGTTCAGCTACTTCTGACGTATGGAACTTAGTATGTAGCACCAGTCTACCACAGGAATTACTAGGAAATCGCCTGGATTGAGCTTGGAGGCCAATCTAGTCTTGTGTGCCTGAGATTTCCCAATTACCTCTCCCAACACTTCCGTCAAACAGCGAGCCTTAGGCATTTAGAAGCGAAGTTGTACCAGCAGACTGGATGGGAGGTAACAAGGCCAATCAGCTCAACTCTCAGAAGTGTGTATGCATGGGAGTCAGATGTCTGCTACCCATTCTGACATGGGAGTTGGAACCCTAGCTACACTCTGAGAAGATAGGCCATTGGAAATCGCTGTATTCACCTCAGTTACACAGGAGTTCAGGCCCCCAATGCTTACACATGCTTTTCCCGCAACCTCTCTCAGCCACTTCACTTAGGATGTTAGCAAGCCTACGACTACCGTCAGGCAGGATGCGCGAGGGATTCTGCCCTGACCTCAGCCCTCCCGAGGGAAGCAGTGCCTAGAAGCCAGCTCTCAACTAGCTTGCATTCTTATGGCAGTGTGAAGAGTAAGCAGTTATTTTCGAGTCAGGAGGTTCCAAGATTACTCACTCTACTGCAACATGGAATTACCCTACTAGGTCTGCATTTGTTAATGTGCGTCTCAGAAGCCTTGTGGCAAACGTCTGTGGTGAAGACCTGCGAAACTCACTCTGCAGGCAGTGTGGAACTGTGAGGGACTGAGGGTGAGCTCAAACTCTCAGAAGTAAGATGCTTTGGACAAGGCGTTCACTACCTTCTCACGTATGGAACTTAGTATGTAGCACCAGTCTACCCCAGGAATTACTAGGAAATCGCTGGATTGAGCTTGGAGGCACTAGTCTTG
>NW_023331938.1:0-31167 GCF_011100685.1 Canis lupus familiaris | reverse complement strand
TATTGGCTATAAGGTAATTTGCTACTAGGAAATATTTCAAGAAGATGAGATGCCAGTGGGGAGCAGTGCTGGGTGGTTCAGTGATTGAGCATCTGTGTTTGGCCCAGGTCGTAATCTCAGGATCCTGGGATGGAGTCCCCACAGGGAGCCTGCCTCTCCCTCTGCCTATGTCTCTGACTCTCTCTCTGTGTCTTTCATGTATAAATAATCTTTTAAAAAACCCCATAGATGCTGCAGACCCTACAAAATCCTTTGTCAGGAGGGCTTTGGACACAAATATTACCATTTCTTTACCCTAAGTCCTCCTCTGCTATTGGTTCTTTTTTTATATTTGTATTTTTTTATTTACTTATGATAGTCACAGAGAGAGAGGGAGAGAGAGAGAGAGATAGAGAGAGAGAGCAGAGACATAGGCAGAGGGAGAAGCAGGCTCCATGCACCGGGAGCCTGACGTGGGACTCAATCCCGGGTCTCCAGGATCGCGCCCTGGGCCAAAGGCAGGCGCCAAACCACTGCGCCACCCAGGATCCCTTTTTTATTTAATCAAGAGAGAGATAGAGAGAGAGAGAGAGACAGAGACACAGGCAGAGGGAGAAGCAGGCTCCATGCAGGGAGTCTGACGTGGGACTCGATCCCAGGTCTCCAGGATCACGCCCTGGGCTGCAGGCAGCGCTAAACTGCTGAGCCACCCGGGCTGCCCACTGCCATTGGTTCTTAAAGATTGTGATGAAACAGGTGACTGAAGACATTTTGAGCACCTCAATCATCTCCCTTGCTGTTGTCCTTTCAGATAGTCCCCTATAACCTTGCTTTGGGGTAGGAGGCCCTTCCTCTTGCTTCCTTCCTGTTATGGAGGCTTTTGTCTGTTGCTTTAAACTTTGGCAACAGAAAGGGCATTTGGGGCAGTACCCAAAAAGAGGTGCTTCTTCTCTGGCTGGGCTGGCTCCCAGCTATAAGCCAGCATCCCTTGAATTGAAAAGTATGAGGGATATATAGAAACAGCACAGAAGATCATAGGGGAAGGGAGGGAAAACAGTATGAGAAGAAATCAGAGAGGGAGACAAACCATGAGAAACTCTTAACTATGGGAAATAAACTGAGGGTTGCTGGAGGGGCGGTGGGGGTATTGAGTAATTGGGTGATGGGCATTAAGGAGGGCACCTGATATGATGAGCACTGGTGTTATATGCAACTGATGAATTACTGAACTCTACATCTGAAACTAATGTTATACTACATGTTGGCTAATTGAATTTAAATTTTAAAAAGAGGTTGGTAAATTGAATTTAAATAAAAAGGAAAAGAAAAAAATAGTGAGTGAAAAAAAAAAAAGAAATAAGTACTTTTCAGTCAGATACCTACCTAGTGTGAGACACTCTTCCCTTAGCTGGGTGGGCCCATCCTTCAGATGTCAGGCCATAGATTGCAAGCCAACTGAAGTCTAGGTTGTCAACCTGCTTCTGACCCACAAAGTTTAGATTAGAGATTTCTATAACCACCTTTGATGTTCAATAAATCTGCTAGAACTCCCACAGAACTCAGAAAAACATTTTACTTACTAATGGCTGATTTGTTATAAGGGCCTAATTCAGGAATAGCCGGATGAAAGAGATTCATAGGTCAGGTTGGCTCATTCAGTTGAGCATCTGACCCTTGGTTTCAGCTCAGGTCATGATCTCAGGGCTGTGAGATCAAGCCCTGCATCAGGCTCTGCACTCAGCAGAGCTCTGCTGGAGATTATCTCCTTCATCCTCTCTTTCTCCCTCTCCTTCTCTCCTTGCTCCCTGTGCTCACTCTCTCTTAAATAAATTAAATCTTAAAAGGAAAGAGATTCACAGGGAAAGGTTTGTAAGAAGGGGCACATAGTCTCTGAGTGTCCACTCTCCTCTTGGGTTTTATGGAGGCTTCATTAAATAGGTATGATTGATTAAATCACTGTCCATTGGCCAATCAATTCAACCTTCAGCCCTACTCCCCTCCCTGAGGGGCTGAAAGTTCCAACCCTCTAATCACATGGTTATGTTAGCAACCAGTTCTATCCTTAAGGACATTCCAGAAGTCACCTCATTAATGTAAACTCATGTATAGTTGAAAGAGGTTTGTTACATATCAAGGTACCTTTTTCATTCTTATCACTTAGGGAATTCCAACAGTTTGTGAGCTCTCTTTGAGAAATGGAGAGGAAGACCAAACCTATATTTCTTAATATAAATTACAATATCATGCCACCCAGTACGCAGATGAGCAATTCCAGATAACCAACCAGATGACTGACTAGTGACTCAAAACTGAATGTAAAGACTGGGAGAACTCTTTGGATTGGATCTCTCAATGACTAAGGTCTCATGCTGATGGCCTGATTGCATAATTAACCCTAACAAATTTAAGTGACCATTTTTGACTGACTGACTTGGACTAATTTAGACTGCTTAGTCCTTTTTTTTTTTTTTAGACTGCTTAGTCCTGATTACGAACTGACCAATTAACTAACTTTAGCCACACTGATAGCACACACAGAAGATACAGAAGAGGCAAAATTTCCCTTCTTTCTTTTAGGTTCTGAGGCTGGTCTAATAATTAAGTTGATATAAGACCTATTAACAGGAAAAAGACAAAAATGTTTTTACATATGTATAGGGAACATACAACACACATAGTAGTCATTCCCTGAAGGGCTAAATTCTGGGTAACAGGGGGCACTGCACTGCCGGGCATTTTAGGAAATCTTCTTCAAAAAGGTCATTATCTTTAAAAGCAGAAATATAAGAAATAGTGAAAGGAGTTATAAGGGAAAGGAGAGGAACTGAGTGGGAAAAATTAGAGACGGAGACAAACCATGAAAGACTCCTAACTCTGGGAAACAAACAAAGGGTTGCAGAAGGTGAGGTGGGGGGGATGGGATAACTGGGTGACAGGCACAAAGGAGGGCACTTGATGGGATGAGCACAGGGTGTATATGTTGGCAAACTAAAAATCAATCAATCAATGAGGAAATGTAGCTGACTTAATACACAGAAATAAGCACAGAGAATTAGACAAAATGAAGAGAGAGAGAGGAATATGTCCCAAATGAATGAACAGGACCAAATCACAGAAAGAGACCTAAGTGGAGTGGATATAAGTAATATGCCTGATAGAGAATTTAAAGTAGTGATTATAAAGATATTCAGTAGACTTGAGAAAGAGTGGAGGACATCTGTGAGACCCTTAATGAAGAGATAAAAACAGAGATGGAGAACATAACTGAAATTAAAAAAACAACAAAACAACACTTGATGGGCGAAGGTTATGATGGTGGAGATGTAGGGCACTCTAAGTTTGCCCCCTCCCTCAAACAGCTAGATAAATACAAAATCATTCTGGAAACACAAAATATTGATTAGAAGTCTTAGAGAATAAAACTACATGTTCACAAACAATAAAAATGACCCATGGATGCTTCTTGTAAGAAACAGACCAAAACACACCTAGGATTTAGCTTATTTGTTTTTATGTGTTAATTTTTTATTTTATCTTCTTAAATCTTTTTTCCTATCAAATGACAAGATGGAAGAATTAAACCTGAAAAGAAAGAACAGGAAAGATGATGACCAGGGTGTTAATCCATACAGGTACAAGTAAGATGTATAAACTAGATTTTAAAACAGCAATTAGAGGAGAGTGGGGCAAGATGGCGGAAGAGTAGGGTCCCCAAGTCACCTGTCCCCACCAACTTGCCTAGATAACTTTCAAATCATCCTGAAACCTATGAATTTGGCCTGAGATTTAAAGAGAGAACAGCTGGAATGCTACAGTGAGAAGAGTTTGTGCTTCCATCAAGGTAGGAAGGTGGAAAAAAATAAATAAAAAATAATCCAATGGGGAAGGGGCACCCACGAGGAGCTGGCTAAGGCCAGGCGGTGAGTGCCTCTAGGACAGGAAAGCCCAGTCCCGGAGAAGCAGGAAATTTACCAATCTTCCCGGACAGAAAGGCACTCTCAGGGAACTCGGGCAGGATCTGAGGAGGGGCAGTGGAGCCCCCAGTTTACCGGGTAACTAACAGAGGACATGCACCCTGGGGGAGATCGCACCACACACCACGGGCCAAGCGCAGTAATGGGCTGAAGCATGCATCAGGCAGGGCCTCAGGAGCAGATCAGCCGACGGCTCCATGCTGAGGGGTTGCGCAGCCCTGGGAGCATGATTCCAGTGGCTCAGGCCCCGGAGCCAGTGTGCTGGGGGACACAGCCCAGGATCCGGCCCTTCACGTGGGAAAGGCAGAGGCTGGGAGGGCACAGGATAACAAGGACGCACCTGCCACTGGGCAGCCCCAAGCTGTGCAGGTCAGCACCCCCCCGGGCGCCAAGAGCATCCAGGCCAGTGTGGACTGGGAGACTATGGTAGTTACCGCAGGAGCTGACTCCAGAGCTGGAGAGCGGCCATCTGCCAGTCTTGTTGTTCCTCCCTGTGTCACATGGTGCCTGGGATGGAGCGGGGCTGCCGGGGAACAGGTCCTCACAGGATAAACAGCTCGCACTGAGCCTTGCACCTGGAAGGGGGTGGGGCATCTCCCCCAGTGCACACACTTGAGAAACAGCACAGCAGTCCCTCCCCCAGAAGACCAGTTGGAAGGACAGGGAAGAGCAAGTTCTTGACCAAGCAGTGCAGGAAAGTTCCAGGGGAAGTCTAGGGACTTACAGTATATAGAATTAGAGGATGCCCCTCCCTTTTTTTTTTGTCTTTCTTTGTATTGTTTTTTTTGTTTTTGTTTCATTGTTTTTTGTTTTCTGATTTTTTCTATTTTTTTCCTTCATTTTTCCACTACAACTTGTTTTTAGCCAATCTGCACTGAGCAAAATGACTAGAAGGAAAAACTCACCACAAAAGAAACAATCAGAAACAGTACTCTCTGCCACAGAGTTACAGAATTTGGATTACAATTCTATGTCAAAAAGCCAATTCAGAAGCACAATTATAAAGCTACTGGTGTATCTGGAAAAAGGCATAAAGGATTCAAGAGACTTCATGACTGCAGAATTTAGATCTAATCAGGCCAAAATGAAAAATCAATTAAATGAGATGCAATCCAAAATGGAGGTCCTAACAACGAGGGTTACTGAGGTAGAAGAACAAGTGAGTGACATAGAAGACAAGTTGATGGCAAGGAAGGAAACTGAGGAAAAAAGAGAAAAACAAGCAAAAGAATATGAGGAAAGGTTAGGGGAAATAATGACAGCCTCAGAAGGAAAATATATGTTTAATTGGGGTTCCAGAGAGAGCCAAAAGGGACAGAGGACCAGAAAGTGTATTTGAACAAATCATAGATGAGAACTTCCTTAACTTGGGGAGGAAAATAGGCATTCAGATCAAGGAGATAGACAGATCTCCCTCTAAAATAAAAAAAAAAACCTGTACAACACCCTGACATTTAATAGTGAAACTTGCAAATTCCAAAGACAAAGAGAAGATCCTAAAAGCGGCAAGGGACAAGAGATCCCTAATCTTTATGAAGAGAAGTATTAGGTTAACAGGAGACATCTTCACGGAGACCTGGCAGGCTAGGAAGGGCTGGCAGAATTATTCAGAGTCCTAAAGGAAAAAACATGCAGGAAAATACTCTATCAAGCAAGGCTATTATTCAGAATAGGAGAGATAAAGAGCTTCCAGGATAGGCAGAAACGGACAAAATATGTGACTACCAAAACAACTCTGCAAGAAATATTAAGGGGAATCTGTAAAAGAAAGAGGAAATGCAAAGAAATAATCATCAAAAACAGGGACTGAATAGGTATTATGATGACACTAAATTCATATCTTTCAATAGTAACTCTGAGAGTGAATGGGCCTAATGATCCTATCAAAGGATCAAAGCATAGTATCAGACTGGATAAAAGGCAAGACTCATCTATTTGCTGTCTACAAGAGCCTCATTTGAGACCTAAGGACACCTACAGCCTGAAAATGAAAGGTTGGAGAACCATTTACCATTTACCATTCAAATGGTCCTCAGAAGAAAGCAGGGGTACCAATCATCATATCAGATAAATTAAAATTTATCCCAAAGACTGGAGCTAGAGATGAAGAGGGACACTATATCACTTAAAGGATCTATCCAACAAGAGGACCTAACAATCATGAATATTTATGCCCCAAATGTGGGAGCTGCCAAGTATATCAATCAAATTAATAACCAAAGTTCAGGCATACTTAGATAATAATACATTTACAATTGGTGACTTGAATATAGATAGCACTTTCTACAATTGACAGGTTCTAAGCACAACATCTTCAAAGAAAGAACATCTTTAAATGATACACTGGATTAGATGCATTTCACAGATATTTACAGAACTTGACATCCAAACGCAACTGAATACACATTCTTCTCAAGTACACATGGAAGTTTCTCCAGAGTAGACCACATACTGGGTTAGAAATCAGGTCTTAACTGCTACCAAAGGATTGGGATTGTCCCCTGCATATTTTCAAACCATAATGCTTTGAAACTAGAACTCAATCACCAGAAGAAATTTGGACGAAATTCAAACACTTGGAGGATAAAGACTGTCCTGCTAAAGATGAAAAGGTGAACCAGGACATTAGAGAAGAAATAAAAAGATTCATGGAAACTAATGAAAAAGAAGATACAACCATTCAAATCTTTGGGATACAGCAAATGCAGTCCTTAGAGGGAAGTGCATCGCAAAACAAGCAGCCATCCAAAAACTGGAAAAACTCAATACTAGAGAAGGAGGGGCAAGATGGTGGAAGAGTAGGGTCCCCAAGTCACCAGTCCCCACCAAATTACCTAGAAAACCTTCAAATCATCCTGAAAATCTACAAATTTGGCCTGAGATTTAAGGAGAGAACAGCTGGAATACTACAGTGAGAAGAGTATGCTTCTATCAAGGTAGGAAGACGGGGGGGGGGGGGAGAATTAAAGAAACAAAAGGCATCCAAGGGGGAGGGGCCCGGCGAGGAGCTGGGCTAAGGCCGGGGCGAGTGCCACCAGGACAGGAAAGCTCCCTCGCAGAGAAGCAGGAGCTTCTCCAATCTTCCGGGCAGAAAGGCATTTGCAGGGAATTAGAGCAGGGCCCCAGGAAGGGCGGGGATGCCCTCAGGCTCCCTGGGACACTAACAGAGCAACTGTGCACCAGGGAGACGCGTGGAGCTCCCTAAAGGGCTGCAGCGCGGTCACGCATTGACCCGGGAGCAGCTCGGAGGGGCTTGGGCGGCGGCTCGGCGGAGAGAGGGCTGCGCGTCCTGGAGCACGAATCCAACAGCGCAGGCCAGGAGCACAGGGCACCGGGACACAGCCAAGGATCCGGCTGCTCCCGGGACAGGCAGAGGCCAAGAGGGCACAGGATAGCAAGGACGTTCCTGCCCTGAGCTGAACAGATCAGCGGACCCCCCGCCCGGAGCCTCCAGGCCCCTGCAGACTGATAGCTCCATAGTTACTGCAGGAGCTGAATCCAGGGCTCCAGAGCTGGCCGCTGCCACTGTGGTTGTTCCTCCTGGGGCCTCACGGGGTAAACAACCCCCACTGAGCCATGCACCAAGCAGGGGGCTGAGCAGCTCCCCCAAGTGCTAAGACCTGAAAATCAGCACAACAGGCCCCTCCCCCAGAAGACCTGCTAGACGGACAAGTTCCAGGGGAAGTCAAGGGACTTAAAGTATACAGAATCAGAAGATACTCCCCTGTGTTTTTTTGTTGTTGTTGTTGTTTTTTGTTTTGTTTGTTTTGTTCTGTTTTTTTTTATGCTTTTTGATTTGTGTTTGCTTCCCCTACCCTTTTTTCCTTTCTTTTTTTCTTCTCTTTTTTTCTTCTTTTTTCTTTTTTTCTTCTTTTCTTTTTTCTTTTCTCTTTCTTTCCTTCTTTCTCCCTCTTTTCTCCTTTTCCCAATACAACTTGTTTTGGCCACTCTGTACTGAGCAAACTGACTAGAAGGAAAACCTCACCTCAAAAGAAAGAAACAGAAACAGTCCTCTCTCCCACAGAGTTACAAAATCTGGATTACAATTCAATGTCAGAAAGCAATTCAGAAGCACTATTATACAGCTATGGGGGCTCTAGAAAAAAGCATAAAGGACTCAGAGACTTCATGACGGCAGAATTTAGATCTAATCAGGCAGAAATTAAAAATCAATTGAATGAGATGCAATCCAAACTAGAAGTACTAATGACGAAGGTTTATGAGGTGGAAGAACGAGTGAGTGACATAGAAGACAAGTTGATGTCAAAGAGGGAAACTGAGGAAAAAGACACAAACAATTAAAAGACCATGAGATAGATTAAGGGAATAACGGCAGCCTGAGGAAGAAAAAACCTACATTTAATTGGGTTTCCTCAGGGCACCGAAAGGGACAGAGGTCCAGAATATGTATTTGAACAAATCCTAGCTGAAAACTTTCCTAATCTGGGAAGGGAAACAGGCATTCAGATCCAGGAAATAGAGAGATACCCCCCTAAAATCAATAAAAAAACCATTCAACACCTGGACATTTAATAGTTAAGCTTGCAAATTCCAAAGATAAGAGAAGATCCTTAAGCAGCAAGAGACAAGGAATCCCTGACTTTAATGGGGAGGAGTATTAGGGTAAGAGCAGGACCTCTCCACAGAGACCTGGCAGGCTAAAGGGCTGGCAGGATATATTCAGGGTCCAAAATGAGAAAAAACATGCCCCAAAGAATACTTAATCCAGCAGGGCTCTCATTCAGAATTGAAGGAGAGATAAAGAGCTTCCAAGACAGGCATGGAACTGAAAAAAATATGTGACCTCCAAACCAGCTCTGCAGAATTTTAAAGGGGGACTCTTAAGATTCCCCTTTAAGAAGAAGTCCTGTGGAACAATCCACAAAAACAAGGACTGAATAGATATCATGATGACACTAAACTCATATCTGTCAATAGTAAACTCTGAACATGAACGGGCTTATGACCCCATCAAAAGGCGCAGGGTTTCAGACTGGATAAAAAGCAGGACCCATCTATTTGCTGTCTACAAGACACTCATTTTAAGACAGAAGGACACCTACAACCTGAAAATAAAAGGTTGGAGAACCAACCATTCAAATGGTCCTCATAAGAAAGCAGGGTAGCCATCCTTTTTATCAGACAAACTAAAATTTACCACCGAAGACTGTAGTGAGAGGATGAAGAGGGACACTATCTCATACTTAAAGGATCTATCCAACAAGAGGACTTAACAATCCTCAATATATATGCCCCAATGTGGGAGCTGCCAAATATTTAAAACCAATTAATAATCAAAGTGAAGAAATACTTAGATAATAATACACTTTACTTGATGACTTCAATCTAGCTCTTTCTACTCTTGATAGGTCTTCTAAACACAACATCTCCAAAGAACGAGAGCTTTAAATGAAACACTGGACCAGATGGATTTCACAGATATCTACAGAACTTTGCATCCAAACTCAACTGAATACACATTCTTCTAAAGTGTACATGGAGTTTCTCCAGAGTAGACCACATACTGGGTCACAAATCGGGTCTGACTGATACCAAAAAAATTGGGATCGTCCCTTGCATATGTCAGACCATAATGCCTTGAAAATAGAACTACATCACAACAAGAGTTTGGAAGGTCTTCAAAACACGTGGAGGTTAGGACCATCCTGCTAAAAAGATGGAAGGGTCAACCAGGAAATTAAGGAAGAATTAAAAAGATCCATGGAAGAGTATGAGAATGAAGATACACCGTTCAAAATCTTTGGGGATGCAGCAAAAAGCAGTCCTGAAGGGGAAATACATCGCAATACAAGCATCCATTCAAAAACTGGAAAGAACTCAAATACAAAAGCAAACCTTACACCTAAAGGAGCTAGAGAAAAAAACAGCAAATAGATCCTACACCCAGCAGAAGAAGAGAGTTAATAAAGATTCGAGCAGAACTCAACGAAATCGAGACCAGAACTGTGGAACAGATCAACAGAAGCAGGAGTTGGTTCTTTGAAAGAATTAATAAGAGAGATAAATCATTAGCTAGCCTTATTATAAACAAAAGACAAAAGACTCAAATTAATAAAATCATGAATGAAAAAGGAGAGATCACCACTAATACCTAGGAAATACAAACGATTTAAAAAACATATTATGAGCAGGTATACATCAATAAATTAGGCAATGTAGCAAAAATGGATGCATTTCTGGAAAACCACAAACTAGAAAAACTCGAACAGGAAGAATTAGAAAACCTGAACAGGCTGATAACTAGTGAGGAAATTGAAGTAGTCATCAAAAACCTCCCAAGACACAAAGTCCAGTGCCAGATGGCTTCCCAGGGGAATTCTTTCAAACGTTTAAAGAAGAAACAATACCTATTCTACTACAAGCTGTTCTAAAAGATAGAAAGAGTTGGAATATTTCTAAACTTGTTCTATGAGGCCAGCATCACCTTAATTCCAAAACCAGACAACGACTCCCCCCAAAAGGTGAATTATAGACAAATATCCCTAATGAACATGGATGCAAAAATTCTCAACAAGATACTAGGAAATGGGATCCAACAGTACATTAAGAAGATTATTCACCATGACCAAGTGGGATTTATCCCCGGAATGCAAGACTGGTTCCACACTCCTAAAGCAATCAAGTGATAGATCATATCAATAAGGGAAAAAACAGGAACCGTATGATTTTCTCAATAGATGCAGAGAAAGCATTTGACAAATAGAGCATCCACTCCTGATCGTAACTCTTCAGAGTGTAGGGATAGAGGGAACATTCCTCAACATCTTAAAAGCCATCTCCGAATAGGCCACAGCAAATATCATTCTCAATGGTGAAACACTGGCAGCCTTTCCCCTAAGAGCAGGAACACGACATGTATGTCCACTCTCACCACTGGTATTCAATATAGTAGTAGAAGTCCTAGCATCAGCAATCAGGCAACAAAAAGAAATAAAAGGCATTCAAATTCACAAAGAAGTCAAAATTTCCGTCTTCGCAGAATTTATGATACTATGCATAGAAAATCCAAAAGAATCCATCCCAAGGTTGCTAGAACTCATACAGCAATTCAGCAGTGTGGCAGGTTACAAAATTAATGCTCAGAAGTCAGTGGAATTTCTCTACACTAACAATGAGACTGAAGAAAGCAAAATTAAGAAATCAATCACATTTACAATTGCACCAAGAAGCATACGATACCAGGAGCTGCGCGGCCCTGGAAGTAGCTTGGAGGCAGCTCCAGCAGTGACTCCGCATGGGGGGAGCTGCGCAGCCCTGGGAGTAGCTCCCAGGCAGCTCCGGCAGAGTTTCTGGGCGGAGGAGGCTGCCCGGCCTCTGGAGCAGCTTGGACTGGCTCCGGCTGAGGTTCCACTCAGAGGGAGCTGCGCGGCCGGGAGCACGATTCCAATAGGCAGGCCCGGGAGCCCAGGGCACCGGGGACAGAGCCCAAGATCTGGCGCTACCCCAGGGACAGGCAGTAGCCAGGAGGGCACAGGAGAGCAAGGACGCTCCAGCCGCCCGGTGGCCCTGAGCTGAGCAGATCAGCGGCTCCGCTCCCAGAGCATCCAGGCCCCTGCAGACTGAGAGCTGCATAGTTACTGCAGCAGCTGACTGTGGGGCTGGGAGCTGGCCACTGCTAATGCTGTTCCTCCTGGGGACTCACAGGATAAACAGGTTAAACAACTTTCACTGATCCCAGCACCAGGCCGGGGCTGAGCAGCTCCCCCAAAAGCTAACATCTGAAAGTCAGCACAGCAGGCCCCTCACCCAGAAGACCAGCTAGATGGACAGGGGAAAAAAAAATTATTGACCAAACAGCTCTGCAAAGTTCCAGGGGAAGTTGAGGTTTTTACAGTATACAGAATCAAAGGATACTCCCCCTTCTTTTTTGTTTTTGACTTCTGTTTGCTCCCCCCTCCTTTTTTCTTTTCGTCTCTTCTCTCTTTTTTTCTTCTTTTTTTTCTTTTTCTTTTTCTTCTCTTATCTCTTTTTCCCTTTTCCCAATACAACTTGTTTTGGCCACTCTGCACTGAGCAAAATGACTAGAAGGAAAACTCACCTCAAAAGAAAGAATCAGAAACAGTCCTTCTCCCACAGAGTTACAAAATTGGATTACAATTCAATGTCAGAAAGCCAATTCAGAAGCACTATTATAGCTATGGTGGCTCTAGAAAAAAGCATAAAGGACTCAAGAGACTTCATGACTGCAGAATTTAGATCTAATCAGGCAGAAATTAAAAATCAATTGAATGAGATGCAATCCAAACTAGAAGTCCTAACAATGAGGGTTAACGAGGTGGAAGAACGTGAGTGACATAGAAGACAAGTTGATGGCAAGAGGGAAACTGAGGAAAAAAGGACAAACAAAGACCATGAGATAGATTAAGGGAATAAATGACAGCCTGAGGAAGAAAAACTATGTTTAATTGGGGTTCCGAGGGCGCCGAAAGGGACAGAGGTCCAGAATATGTATTTGAACAAATCATAGCTGAAAACTTTCCTAATCTGGGAAGGGAAACAGGCATTCAGATCCAGGAAATAGAGAGATCCCCCCCTAAAATCAATAAAAACCGTTCAACACCTCGACATTTAATAGTGAAGCTTGCAAATTCCAAAGATAAAGAGAAGATCCTTAAAGCAGCAAGAGACAAAAATCCTACTTTATGGGAGGAATATAGATAACAGCAGACCTCTCCAAGAGACCTGGCAGGCCAGAAAGGGCTGGCAGGATATATTCAGGTCCTAAATGAGAGAACATGCAACCAAGAATACTTTATCAGCAAGGCTCTCATTCAAATAAGGAGAGATAAAGAGCTTCCAAGACAGGCAGGAACTGAAAGAATATGTGACCACCAAACCAGCTCTGCAAGAAATTTTAAGGGGGCTCTTAAAATTCCTTTAAGAGAAGTCCAATGGAACAATCCACAAAAAAGGACTGAATAGATATCATGATGACACTAAACTCATATCTTTCAATAGTAACTCTGAACGTGAATGGGCTTAATGACCCCATCAAAAGGCGCAGGGTTTCAGACTGGAAAAAAAGCAGGACCCATCTATTGCTGTCTACAAGAGACTCATTTTAGACAGAAGGACACCTACAGCCTGAAAATAAAAGGTTGGAGAACCATTTACCATTCTAAATGGTCCTCAAAAGAAAGCAGGGGTAGCCATCCCTTATATCAGATAAACTAAAATTTACCCCGAAGACTGTAGTGAGAGATGAAGAGGGACACTATATCATACTTAAAGGATCTATCCAACAAGAGGACTTAACAATCCTCAATATATATGCCCCGAAATGTGGGAGCTGCCAAATATTATAAATCAATTCATAACCAAAGTGAAGAAATACTTCGATAATAATACACTTATACTATGGTGACTTCAATCTAGCTCTTTCTATACTCGATAGGTCTTCTAAGCACAACATCTCCAAAGAAACGAGAGCTTTAAATGATACACTGGACCAGATGGATTTCACAGATATCTACAGAACTTTACATCCAAACTCAACTGAATACACATTCTTCTCAAGCTGCACATGGAACTTTCTCCAGATAGACCACATACTGGGTCACAAATCGGGTCTGAACCGATACCAAAAGATTGGGATCGTCCCCTGCATATTCTCAGACCATAATGCCTTGAAATTAGAACTAATCCACAACAAGAAGTTGGAAAGGACCTTCAAACACGTGGAGGTTAAGGACCATCCTGCTAAAAGATGAAAGGGTCAACCAGGAAATTAAGGAAGAATTAAAAAGATTCATGGAAACTAATGAGAATGAAGATACAAACCGTTCAAAATCTTTTGGGATGCAGCAAAAGCAGTCCTAAGGGGAAATACAATCGCAATACAAGCATCCATTCCAAAAACTGGAAAGAACTCAAATACAAAAGCTTAACCTTACACCTAAAGGAGCTAGAGAAAAAACAGCAAATAGATCCTACACCCAGCAGAAGAAGAGAGTTAATAAAGATTCAAGCAGAACTCAACTGAAATCGAGACCAGAAGAACTGTGGAACAGATCAACAGAACCAGGAGTTGGTTCTTTGAAAGAATTAATAAGATAGATAAAACCATTAGCCAGCCTTATTAAAAGAAGAGAGAGAAGACTCAAATTAATAAAATCATGAATGAGAAAGGAGAGATCACTACAACACCAAGGAAATACAAACGATTTTAAAAACATATTATGAACAGTATAAGCCAATAAATTAGGCAATCGTAGAAGAAATGGACGCATTCCTGGAAAGCCACAAACTACCAAAACTGGAACAGGAAGAGAAAGAGAAAACCTGAACAGGCCAATAACCAGGGAGGAAATTGAAGCAGTCATCAAAAACCTCCCAAGACACAAGAGTCCAGGGCCAGATGGCTTCCCAGGGGAATTCTATCAAACGTTTAAAGAAGAAACCATACCTATTCTCCTAAAGCTGTTTGGAAAGATAGAAAGAGATGGAGTACTTCCAAATTCGTTCTATGCGGCCAGCCATCACCTTAATTCCACAACCAGACAAAAGACCCCACCCAAAAAGGAGAATTACAGACCAATATCCCTGAGAACTAGGATGCATAAAAATTCTCAACAAGATACTAGCCAATAGGATCCAACAACATATAAGAAAATTATTCACCATGACCAAGTAGGATTTATCCCTGGACACAAGGCTGGTTCAACAGTCGTAAAACAATCAATGTGATTCATCATATCAGCAAGAGAAAAACCAAGAACCATATGATCCTCTCATTAGATGCAGAGAAAGCATTTGACAAAATACAGCATCCATTCCTGATCAAAACTCTTCAGAGTGTAGGGATAGAGGGAACATTCCTCAACATCTTAAAAGCCATCTAGAAAAGCCCACAGCAAAATCATTCTCAATGGGGAAGCACTGGGAGCCTTTCCCCTAAGATCAGGAACAAGACAGGGATGTCCACTCTCACCACTGCTATTCAACATAGTACTGGAAGTCCTAGCCTCAGCAATCAGACAACAAAAAGACATTAAAGGCATTCAAATTGGCAAAGAAGAAGTCAAACTCTCCCTCTTCCCGATGACATGATACTCTACATAGAAAACCCAAAAGCCTCCACCCCAAGATTGCTAGAACTCATACAGCAATTTGGTAGCGTGGCAGGATACAAAATCAATGCCCAGAAGTCAGTGGCATTTCTATACACTAACAATGAGACTGAAGAAAGAGAAATTAAGGAGTCAATCCCATTTACAATTGCACCCAAAAGCATAAGATACCTAGGAATAAACCTAACCAAAGAGTAAAGGATCTATACCCTAAAAATATAGAACACTTCTGAAAGAAATTGAGGAAGACACAAAGAGATGGAAAAATATTCCATGCTCATGGATTGGCAGAATTAATATTGTGAAAATGTCAATGTTACCCAGGGCAATTTACGTTTAATGCAATCCCTATCAAAATACCATGGACTTTCTTCAGAGAGTTAGAACAAATTATTTTAAGATTTGTGTGGAATCAGAAAAGACCCCGAATAGCCAGGGGAATTTTAAAAAGAAAACCATATCTGGGGGCATCACAATGCCAGATTTCAGGTTGTACTACAAAGCTGTGGTCATCAAGACAGTGTGGTACTGGCACAAAAGACAGATCAATGGAACAGAATAGAGAATCCAGAAGTGGACCCTGAACTTTATGGTCAACTAATATTCGATAAAGGAGGAAAGACTATCCATGGAAGAAAGACAGTCTCTTTAAATGGTGCTGGGAAAATTGGACATCCACATGCAGAAGAATGAAACTAGACCACTCTCTTTCACCATACACAAAGATAAACTCAAAATGGATGAACGATCTAAATGTGAGACAAGATTCCATCAAAATCCTAGAGGAGAACACAGGCAACACCCTTTTTGAACTCGGCCACAGTAACTTCTTGCAAGATACATCCACGAAGGCAAAAGAAAAAAGCAAAAATGAACTATTGGGACTTCATCAAGATAAGAAGCTTTTGCACAGCAAAGGATACAGTCAACAAAACTAAAAGACAACCTACAGAATGGGAGAAGATATTTGCAAATGACATATCAGATAAGGGCTAGTTTCCAAGATCTATAAATAATTCTTAAACTCAACACCAAAGAAACAAACAATCCAATCATGAAGTGGGCAAAAGACATGAAGAGAAATCTCACAGAGGAAGACATAGACATGGCCAACATGCACATGAGAAAATGCTCTGCATCACTTGCCATCAGGAAATACAAATCAAAACCACAATGAGATACCACCTCACACCAGTGAGAATGGGGAAAATTAACAAGGCAGGAAACCACAAATGTTGGAGAGGATGCTGGAGAAAAGGGAACCCTCTTACACTGTTTGGTGGGAATGTGAACTGGTGCAGCCACTCTGGAAAACTGTGTGGAGGTTCCTCAAAGAGTTAAAAATAGACCTGCCCTACGGACCCAGCAATTGCACTGTGGGGATTTACCCCAAAGATTACAGATGCAATGAAACGCAGGGACACCTGCACCCATGTTTCTAGCAGCAATGTCCACAATAGCCAAACTGTGGAAGGAGCCTGGTGTCCATCGAAAGATGAATGGATAAAGAAGATGTTGTCTATGTACAATGGATATTACTCAGCCATTAGAAATGACAAATAACCCCACCATTTGCTTTCAATGTGGATGAACTGGTGGGTATTATGCTGAGTGAAATGAGTCAATCGGAGAAGGAGAAACATTATATGTTCTCATTCATTTAGGGAATATAAATAATAGTGAAAGGGAATAGAAGGAAGGGAGAAGAAATGGGTAGGAACTATCAGAAAGGGAGATAGAACATAAAGGCTTCCTAACTCTGGGAAATGAACTAGGGGTGGTGGAAGGGGAGGAGGGCGGGGAGTGGGGGTGAATGGGTGAGGGCACTGAGGGGGATGACGGGATGAGCACTGGTGTTATTCTGTATGTTGGCAAATTGAACAACCAATAAAAAATACGTTTGTTTTTAAAAAAATAAAAGTAAACTTCTATGAATTTCCATTCCTAGATGAGACATACCGTCAGTTCTTGGCAGATGACACAAAACCTGTCCCCATTTCCCTATTTTGCTTGAAACTAAATTTTCCTTTCCTCTGACTTAAAATGTATAAATTTCCTGCTAGGAGCTAAACCAAAAAGGCTTTGGGAGGTCATCTAGAGTGCAGTCTATGTTCAAATGAAGGAAAGGCCCAGCTTCTTAACCTCCAAGTAGCTTGTTGAAACCCCTATTGAATGAATCTGGAATGAATATCCACCTCTCCAGCCCTGAGTCCTGGGTCTTCAGATCCCGCATAGAAATGCCTGTGCCAGGATGTGAAGCCAGTTCTTAGCAGTACAAATGTGGCAATGAAACAGCCTGCCCAGCTGCACAGGCCAAGGTACAGCTTTTCAGAGGTGGTTCACAGAATGAAGGTCAGAATCAACCTCTTCTAAGTCCCTTAAGAAGCCCACCTCTGGGGGGACGTGAGTGGCTCAGTGATTGAGCATCTGCCTTTATCTCAGGGCGTGATCCCAGGGTCTGGGATTGAGTTTTGCATTGGGCTCCTTGCAGGAAGCCTACTTCTCCCTCTCTCTCTGCCTATGTCTCTCCCTCCCTCTCTCTCTGTGTCTCTCATGAAAATAAAATCTTAAAGAAAAAAAAAAGAAGTCCACCTCTGGCTTCCAAGCTGTCTGCAGTCTCTACTCCCCCACGTTTCCTTGTGAAGATGAGGGATAATACATGGTTGGTCCTATTCCCTGCCAACAGAAGGTGGGGCTATGAGGACATCCTGTGGATTATTCCTAGAAGATGACCTCCCCCACCCCTGCCATCCCTTCATCCCTCATGGGATAAAGAGAGAGCAGAATGTGGCTGGGAGTTCCACTTTCCAAGAACAAGGCCAGTAGGTGAAGGCTAAGACTCTCAGCCACTATGCAGCACCATTTACCTACTTTTCTGTGCAAGGCTAATAATGGATGGTGACTGTGTCCAAAGCAAATTGAACTTAAAAAATCTGAAAACTTTTTAGGGATTTAATTCTGACATAGTTACTAATATAATGAAGGAGACTGGGAAAACTCCTTGTCCTCTGTGTCTCAATGTCTAATTTTGTGAACTGGGAAGCATATGGTGTTCCCTAAAATCACTTCCAGCTCTACTATTCTACAAATATATGAGCGCTCTCTGATAGTTATCTGAAAGATGGTACTTGGGGCCTTTGGGCCACACAGAAGATAAATGTATAAAAAATCACAAGGGCCAAGTTGTTTGTGAAGTTGAGAGTAAGGAGGACATGGGTCATGGAATCAGGAGGACTTTCCAATACATGGACCATGATTTCTCCTGAGCCTCCTGGGTATCAGAGAAAAGATGAGGGAGCCATTTACTTGTTGAGTAAACACTGATTGACCACAAAAATTGGGGCCTGACACTGTGTGATGAAGGCAAGGCTGTGGTGATACGTGGTAGTGGAGTGGATGGTTGGTAGGACACCAAGGTGAACAAACCCCAAAGGTTGGGAAGTAGATGAGTAAACAAATAACCAGAACACAAGGATAAGTGGATTTCTTGCTAATTAGAACAACAAATTGCTGGGGGGATGAGAAAGGAGGAAGGATAAATTCTGGCAGGTAAGTCTCACAGAGAAGAAATCATTTTATCTAGGTTTAAGAGATGAATAAGTGGTGTGTGTGTGTGTGTGTGTGTGTAATTTTTAGAAAGGGAGGACAAGAGGGTGAAGAAAAAGTAGGCATTCTAAGCAGAACAAATGGCTTAAGGAAAACAGGGGAATAGGTTCAGTTATGCTGTTTGGGGGGAATAGGGAATTGTTTCAGGTGCCAGGAGGAATGGAGTGGGAAAAAAAGTTTTCAAAAATGGTTTTGGGCCAGATTCTGTGTTTAGGGAGCCCTTTTTACATGTTTAGCTCTGTACAGGTTGTAGGGAATGCTCTCAAGATGTGGATATGGTCCTAATTCTTCAGGCTGAAGAGGCAAGACCTACTCTCACACATATAGAAAGCTACCAAAGAACAGTTAAGGTGAATGAGGCAGGAAATCCTGACTAGGTCAAAGGAAGAGGATCTTGGAAGACACCCTGAAGGAGGGTGGTCTTCCTGCAAGAGGTATTCACTCCTTTACTTTCTCCTGCAACCCAGATAGTAAAGGCTTTAAAATATGAGCTATGAAGAACAGAAGACTTGCCTCAAAAATAGGATGGCCAAACTAGGAAAACTGGGTAACTGCCCTGCTATGGTTATGTTGTCAGGGCTAGTTTTCAGTTTGTTTCCAGTTAGACTTCACTAGACAGGGGGAAAAGCAAAAAGGTTGACGCACCATAGGACCTGTCATCAATTCAATTAGGATAAGAAAGCAGGTGGAATTTAGGTAGGGTTTACAGAAGAAAGAAATCTGTTCTCTGAGAAGTGATAGATCTGGTAACCATGAGAAGTTATAACATGTATTTGTTCAATCACTGATGAGTGTCCACTCTGTGTCAGACACATGATTTGAAGGGAGAACTGCAGGGTAGGTGTTTAGAAAGATAAATCAGACATGACTCAGCATGTCTTCAACATTCCCAGAAGTGGACCCTGAATTTTATGGTCAACTAATATTCGATAAAGGAGGAAAGACTATCCATTGGAAGAAAGACAGTCTCTTCAATAAATGGTGCTGGGAAAATTGGGCACCCACATGCAGAAGAATGAAACTAGACCACTCTTTCACTATACACAAAGATAAACTCAAAATGGATGAAAGATCTAAATGTTAGGCAAGATTCCATCAAAACTCTAGAGGAGAACACAGGCAACACCCTTTTTGAACTCGGCCACAGTAACTTCTTGCAAGATACTTCCACGAAGGCAAAAGAAAGAAAAGCAAAAATGAACTATTGGGACTTCATCAAGATAAGAAGCTTTTGCACAGCAAAGGATACAGTCAACAAAACTAAAAGCCTACAGAATGGGAGAAGATGTTTGCAAATGACGTATCAGATAAAGGGCTAGTTTCCAAGATCTATAAACATTTATGTTGTTTTAAGGCACTAAGCGTATGGCAATTTGTTAGAGCAGCAATTGTAAAACTCATACAATGGAACAATGAAAACATAAACAATAATGTTCTAGTATGAAAAGTGCTCGAGAAAAAAATCTGAAGCAGATTTTAAGAATTCAGAGGTCAGGATCTTGTCTTGTGGAGAAGGATTCAGAGTTGTCTCCCCGAAAGAGGTGTGACATTGGTGATGGATATGGAAGAATAGAGAGTTGATAGGTGGTTGGAGTGGATAGAGCAGTCATAAAAGAGACTGACCTATTTAGGGAATCAAGAAACAAATGGGCTAGGATGGATGAGGGGTAAGACATTTGAGGGGAAGAAAAGTGAGAGAAGAAGCTGCTGCCTCTACCCTCCTCACTGGGAAAGTGAAGTGCCCAAATTACTGTCTGACAAAATTGGCTGAGTTAAGAATCTGGCTTTGTAGAGCTACAGCCTGCTACAGCTGTGTTTGTCACCATGCCTCTTCCCCTCACTCTCACCAAGAAGTCCACTGAGAGGACCCTTCCCTTCACTAGCCTTATAGTAAGACAGTGATGAAGAAGAAAGACAGGAGCCAGGAACCAACTTTCATGTCTCGTAACTCTTAATCCAACCTAAACTTTCATGTCTCGTAACCCTTAATCCAATCTAGTCCTGGCTCTGAGGGTTGGGTTAAAATGAAAGAGCTGTGGAGGGTGTTGAATTGTGGTAGAAATCTTTATTCTGCCTAGAAATTTCTGGTCTAGTGATGGGGGAGAGGCATTGAGCCTGGGCCAAGGAGTGAGAGTGAGGGTTATCTTGGAATGCAGAATCATCTGGCTGCTCCATTGCAAAACTCTTATAGCAAATTGAGACTGGCTCAATACCCAGGGTGGGGCAGGGCTTGAGGGCAAAGATTCTGGAAGAAGGGGAGGAAGGAATGGGGCTTGTCTCAAGGGGCTAGGGACCCTGTCAATCCTGGCATAAGCCATAGTCAAGCAAGTTCTCTCTTAGGTGGCATGTTCCCCTGCCCCTCCCCTTCCCCATTCCTACCTATATCTTTGGCACAAGGGCTTCTGGAGTTTTCTCCAGAAAGAAAAATAAGTGGGCAGAAAACAGCTGGATACAGCCAGGAGCACATCTGGCTTCCCAGGCTGTCTTCTGATCCTCATTTCCACCTTCTCCTGCATTATTTCCTCTTTCTCAGGCTTCTGGTAGGACTGTAGTGGAACTGGGGAGAAGGGTGGGGAATTAGAGTGGGGCTGGTGGGAGTGGAGTGCGGGGAAGAAAGTTGTTCAAATATTAACTGGTCTTGTGAGGTGGCCTCTTGTCTGGAGCCCGACCACCTAACTTCCTGTTTTCCTCCAGCTGCCTCTTCCTCTCCTTCGGCTCTGGGGTGGGACTGAGCCCATGAAGGAAGGAGAGCAGCAAAGTTGGCCAGGGTCTCTTGTCTGATTCTCTGCAGGCTTGGGGCTAGGACAGCCTCTCTAAACAAGTCAGGGGCAGGGGGAGGAATGTATATAGTCTTAAGTCAGATTGTTGCCCCTTAGCAGTTGCTCCTCTGGCCACAGCAGAAACAAGACACTCCTGAAAAACCCCAGCTTCTTGCCAGCTCTTACATGAGCATACACTGGGCCTGGGAGCAATCTATGCATGAGCAATCATGAACTCTGGAGGTGGCAGCAATGCCAGCCACACTACCTTCCCAGCTACCCAGCCAGCTGCTGGTCCCTTCACTGCCAGTGTTTGTGGACCACACAAAACAACCAATTGAGTGAGCAAGAGCTGGCTGAGAGGTAGGAGGATTTGGGTGTAGGGTATGTGAGTTTTCCATGCTGGAGGCGGCTGTCTGTACCGTCATCCTTTTTTGCCCTCAGGGACAAACATAGTGGTCAACTATGTGTAAACATAGTGTACACATCCAGTAGGCTGTCAGGGGGTAGGTGACACTGAAATGTTTATCTGGGTAGGTGTTTTGACCCATGAGTTTGCCTTTCTGTGCTCCTCCCACCTCCCTCTCTTCTGGACACCCACTGTGTTCTTACCCCTTTCTGTTCCTAGGCAAGGAACTCCCAAAGCAATTTTAGGACACCCAATAGAGAGACCCACAGAAGTAGCAGCAGCTGCTGCCACTGGTGTTGCTGCTACTAATGAGTTCCCAGAACATGGTGTGACCAGAGTTGAAGTAAAAAAAATCACTGTCAGGTCTGCGAGCCTCTAGTCAATTTCTTGTTAGGCACCTCCTACTCCTTGTGGAGGCCTGGGAATTTCTAAAGCCCTCCAGCTTCTCCTGTCACTCCCATCTTCACCCCCTGCACTTAGCCTTCTTTGGTGGATCCTCTTTTTACCCCCTTCCCCAGTCTATTCCACCTTTGTATCAAGCTTTCAAAGTGATGGCAGATTAAGACATATCCCCATCTTGGCCATTTAATCTGTGGTTGCCTATCTGTGACTTCCTCTGCTTTACACTGTGGCACAATTGTTCTCTGAGTCTATAGGAATCTCCCAAGAGCCAAAGAAAAACATCTGTTTCGGAGGAGGGGCAAGATGGCGGAAGAGTAGGGTCTCCAAATCACCTGTCTCCACCAAATTACCTAGAAAACCTTCAAATTATCCTGAAAATCTATGAATTCGGCCTGAGAATTAAAGAGAGAACACCTGGAATGCTACACTGAGAAGAGTTTGCGCTTCTATCAAGGTAGGAAGACGGGAAAAAAGAAATAAAGAAACAAAGGCATCCAAGGGGGAGGGGCCCCGCGAGGAGCCAGGCTGAGGCCCGGGCGAGTGTCCCCAGGACAGGAGAGCCCCGTCCCGGAGAAGCAGGAGCTGCACCGACCTTCCCGGGAGGAAAGGGGCTCGCAGGAAGTTGGAGCAGGACCCAGAAGGGCGAGGATTGCCCTCGGGCTTCCCGGGACAGTAACAGACACCTGCACCCAGGGGAGAGTGCGCCGAGCTCCCTAAGGGCTGCAGCGCGCACGGCGGGACCCGGAGCAGCTCGGGGGGGCTCGGGCAGCGGCTCCGCGGAGGGGGCTGCAGGGCGGGAGCAGCTCGGAGGGGCTCGGGCAGAGGAAGAGGCTCCGCAGAGGGGGCTGCGCGGTTCCAGGAGCAGCTCGGGGGGGGCTAGGGCGGTGGCTCCGCGGAGGGGGTTGTGCAGCCCGGGAGCGCGAATCCAACAGGGCAGGCTCCGGACCACAGGGCGCCGGGACACAGCCCAGGATCCGGCCTCCCCCCGGGACAGGCAGAGGCCGGGAGGGCCCAGGACAGCAAGGACGCTCCTGCCCCAGCTGAGCACATCAGCGGCCCCGCCCCGGAGCCTCCAGGCCCTGCAGACAGAGAGCTCCGGAGTTCCTGCGGGGGCTGAATCCAGGTTTCCAGAGCTGGCCCCACCACTAGGGCTGTTGCTCCTGGGCCTCACGGGGTAAACAACCCTCACTGAGCCCCCGCACCAGGCAGGGGCACAGCAGCTCCCCCAACGGCTAACACATGAAAATCAGCACAGCAGGCCCCTCCCCCAGAAGACCAGCTAGACTGACTGACAACTTCCAGGGGAAGCCAAGGGACTTAAAGTACACAGAATCAGAAGATACTCCCCATGGTTTTTTTTTTTTTTTGCTTTTTTATTTGTTTCCTTCCCCCACCCCCTTTTTTCTCCTTTCTTTCTTTTTCTTTCTCTTTTTCGTCTTTTTTTTGTTTTTTTTTATTCCTTTTGTTTTCTCTTTCTCTTTTCTTTCCTTCTTTCTCTCCTCTCTTTTTCTCCTGTTCCCAATACAACTTGCTTTGGCCCCCACTCTGCACTGAGCAAAATGACTAGAAGGAAAACCTCACCTCAAAAGAAAGAATCAGAAACAGTCCTCTCTCCCCACAGAGTTACAAAATCTGGATTACAATTCAATGTCAGAAAGCCAATTCAGAAGCACTATTATACAGCTACTGGTTGCTCTAGAAAAAAGCATAAAGGACTCAAGAGACTCATGACTGCAGAATTTAGGCTAATTCAGCAGGAAGAAATTAAAAATCAATTGAATGCGATGCAATCCAAACTAGAATTCCTAACGACGAGGGGTTAACGAGGTGGGAAGAATGAGTGAGTGACATAGAAGACAAGTTGATAGCAAAGAGGGAAAACTGAGGAAAAAGAGACAAACAATTAAAAGACCATTGAAGATAGATTAAGGGAAATAAACGTACCGCTGAGGAAGAAAAAACCTACGTTTAATTGGGGTTCCCGAGGGCGCCGAAAGGGACAGAGGGCCAGAATATGTATTTGAACAAATTCTAGCTGAAAACTTTCCTAATCTGGGAAGGGAAACAGGCATTCAGATCCAGGAAATAGAGAGATGACCCCCCCTAAAATCAATAAAAACCGTTCAACACCTCGACATTTAATAGTGAAGCTTGCAAATTCCAAAGATAAAGAGAAGATCCTTAAAGCAGCAAGAGACAAGAAATCCCTGACTTTTATGGGGAGGAGTATTAGGGTAACAGCAGACCTCTCCACAGAGACCTGGCAGGCCAGAAAGGGCTGGCAGGATATATTCAGGGTCCTAAATGAGAAGAACATGCAACCAAGAATACTTTATCCAGCAAGGCTCTCATTCAAAATGGAAGGAGAGATAAAGAGCTTCCAAGACAGGCAGCAACTAAAAGAATATGTGACCTCCAAACCAGCTCTGCAAGAAATTTTAAGGGGGACTCTTAAAATTCCCCTTTAAGAAGAAGTTCAGTGGAACAGTCCACAAAAACAAGACTGAATAGATATATATGATGACACTAAACTCATATCTCTCAATAGTAACTCTGAATGTGAACGGGCTTAATGACCCCATCAAAAGGCAGGGCAGGGTTCAGACTGGAAAAAAGCAGGACCCATCTATTTGCTGTCTACAAGAGACTCATTTTAGACAGAAGGACACCTACAGCCTGAAAATAAAAGGTTGGAGAACCATTTACCATTCGAATGGTCCTCAAAAGAAAGCAGGGGTAGCCATCCTTATATCAGATAAACTAAAATTTACCCCAAAGACTGTAGTGAGAGATGAAGAGGGACACTATATCATACTTAAAGGATCTATTCAACAAGAGGACTTAACAATCCTCAAATATATGCCCGAATGTGGGAGCTGCCAAATATATAAATCAATTATAACCAAAAAGATGAAGAAATACTTAGATAATAATACACTTATACTTGGTGACTTCAATCTAGCTCTTTCTATACTCGATAGGTCTTCTAAGCACAACATCTCCAAAGAAACGAGAGCTTTAAATGATACACTGGACCAGATGGATTTCACAGATATCTACAGAACTTTACATCCAAACTCAACTGAATACACATTCTTCTCAAGCGCACATGGAACTTTCTCCAGAATAGACCACATATTGGGTCACAAATCGGGTCTGAACCGATACCAAAAGATTGGGATCCCCTGCATATTCTCAGACCATAATGCCTTGAAATTAGAACTAAATCACAACAAGAAGTTTGGAAGGACCTCAAACACGTGGAGGTTAAGGACCATCCTGCTAAAAGATAAAAGGGTCAACCAGGAAATTAAGGAAGAATTAAAAAGATTCATGGAAACTAATGAGAATGAAGATACAACCGTTCAAAATCTTTGGGATGCAGCAAAAGCAGTCCTAAGGGGGAAATACATCGCAATACAAGCATCCATTCAAAAACTGGAAAGAACTCAAATACAAAAGCTAACCTTACACATAAAGGAGCTAGAGAAAAAACAGCAAATAGATCCTACACCCAAGAGAAGAAGGGAGTTAATAAAGATTCGAGCAGAACTCAACGAAATCGAGACCAGAAGAACTGTGGAACAGATCAACAGAACCAGGAGTTGGTTCTTTGAAAGAATTAATAAGATAGATAAACCATTAGCCAGCCTTATTAAAAAGAAGAGAGAGAAGACTCAAATTAATAAAATCATGAATGAATGAGAAAGGAGAGATCACTACCAACACCAAGGAAATACAAACGATTTTAAAAACATATTATGAACAGCTATACGCCAATAAATTAGGCAATCTAGAAGAAATGGACGCATTCCTGGAAAGCCACAAACTACCAAAACTGGAACAGGAAGAAATAGAAAACCTGAACAGGCCAATAACCAGGGAGGAAATTGAAGCAGTCATCAAAAACCTCCCAAGACACAAGAGTCCAGGGCCAGATGGCTTCCCAGGGGAATTTTATCAAACGTTTAAAGAAAAAGAACCTATTCTCCTAAAGCTGTTTGGAAAGATAGAAAGAGATGGAGTACTTCCAAATTCGTTCTATGAGCCAGCATCACCTTAATTCCAAACCAGACAAAGACCCCACCAAAAAGGAGAATTACAGACCAATATCCCTGATGAACATGGATGCAAAAATTCTCAACAAGATACTGGCCAATAGGATCCAACAGTACATTAAGAAAATTATTCACCATGACCAAGTAGGATTTATCCCTGGGACACAAGGCTGGTTCAACACCCGTAAAACAATCAATGTGATTCATCATATCAGCAAGAGAAAAACCAAGAACCATATGATCCTCTCATTGGATGCAGAGAAAGCATTTGACAAAATACAGCATCCATTCCTGATCAAAACTCTTCAGAGTGTAGGGATAGAGGGAACATTCCTCGACATCTTAAAAGCCATCTATGAAAAGCCCACAGCAAATATCATTCTCAATGGGGAAGCACTGGGAGCCTTTCCCCTAAGATCAGGAACAAGACAGGGATGTCCACTCTCACCACTGCTATTCAACATAGTACTGGAAGTCCTAGCCTCAGCAATCAGACAAAAAAAGACATTAAAGGCATTCAAATTGGCAAAGAAGAAGTCAAACTCTCCCTCTTCGCCGATGACATGATACTCTACATAGAAAACCCAAAAGTCTCCACCCCAAGATTGCTAGAACTCATACAGCAATTCGGTAGCGTGGCAGGATACAAAATCAATGCCCAGAAGTCAGTGGCATTTCTACACTAACAATGAGACTGAAGAAAGAGAAATTAAGGAGTCAATCCCATTTACAATTGCACCCAAAAGCATAAGATACCTAGGAATAAACCACCAAAGATGTAAAGGATCTATACCCTCAAAACTATAGAACACTTCTGAAAGAAATTGAGGAAGACACAAAGAGATGGAAAAATATTCCATGCTCATGGATTGGCAGAATTAATATTGTGAAAATGTCAATGTTACCCAGGGCAATATACACGTTTAATGCAATCCCTATCAAAATACCATGGACTTTCTTCAGAGAGTTAGAACAAATTATTTTAAGATTTGTGTGGAATCAGAAAAGACCCCGAATAGCCAGGGGAATTTTAAAAAAGAAAACCATATCTGGGGGCATCACAATGCCAGATTTCAGGTTGTACTACAAAGCTGTGGTCATCAAGACAGTGTGGTACTGGCACAAAAACAGACACATAGATCAGTGGAACAGAATAGAGAATCCAGAAGTGGACCCTGAACTTTATGGGCAACTAATATTCGATAAAGGAGGAAAGACTATCCATTGGAAGAAAGACAGTCTCTTCAATAAATGGTGCTGGGAAAATTGGACATCCACATGCAGAAGAATGAAACTAGACCACTCTCTTTCACCATACACAAAGATAAACTCAAAATGGATGAAAGATCTAAATGTGAGACAAGATTCCATCAAAATCCTAGAGAAGAACACAGGCAACACCCTTTTTGAACTCGGCCATAGTAACTTCTTGCAAGATACATCCACGAAGGCAAAAGAAACAAAAGCAAAAATGAACTATTGGGACTTCATCAAGATAAGAAGCTTTTGCACAGCAAAGGATACAGTCAACAAAACTCAAAGACAACCTACAGAATGGGAGAAGATATTTGCAAATGACATATCAGATAAAGGGCTAGTTTCCAAGATCTATAAAGAACTTATTAAACTCAACACCAAAGAAACAAACAATCCAATCATGAAATGGGCAAAAGACATGAACAGAAATCTCACAGAGGAAGACATAGACATGGCCAACATGCATATGAGAAAATGCTCTGCATCACTTGCCATCAGGGAAATACAAATCAAAACCACAATGAGATACCACCTCACACCAGTGAGAATGGGGAAAATTAACAAGGCAGGAAACAACAAATGTTGGAGAGGATGCGGAGAAAAGGGAACCCTCTTACACTGTTGGTGGGAATGTGAACTGGTGCAGCCACTCTGGAAAACTGTGTGGAGGTTCCTCAAACAGTTAAAAATATACCTGCCCTACGACCCAGCAATTGCACTGTTGGGGATTTACCCCAAAGATACAAATGCAATGAAACGCCGGGACACCTGCACCCCGATGTTTAGCAGCAATGGCCACGATAGCCAAACTGTGGAAGGAGCCTCGGTGTCCAACGAAAGATGAATGGATAAAGAAGATGTGGTTTATGTATACAATGGAATATTACTCAGCTATTAGAAATGACAAATACCCACCATTTGCTTCAACGTGGATGGAACTGGAGGGTATTATGCTGAGTGAAGTAAGTCAGTCGGAGAAGGACAAACATTATATGTTCTCATTCATTTGGGGAATATGGGAAGGGAGAAGAAATGTGTGGGAAATATCAGAAAGGGAGACAGAACGTAAAGACTGCTAACTCTGGGAAACGAACTAGGGGTGGTAGAAGGGGAGGAGGGCGGGGGGTGGGAGTGAATGGGTGACGGGCACTGGGGGTCTGTATGTTAGTAAATTGAACACCAATAAAAAAAAAAAAAAATAAAAAAAAAAATAAAAAAAAGAAAAACATCTGTTTCCAGGCTAGGCTGTTTTTGCTCCTGTGATTTCTGGGGCCAGGAGTTACTGTGGGTAGTCACTGTGACCACACCTGAGAGCTCGCTGTCCTGATCTCAAAGACCGAGGAGGAAGAAACATCCCTAGTCTTGCCTGGGGTAATGTCCCATGGGTTCCTGAGCTTCCACATCACTTCTGTGCCCTCAGTCTCTTCCTGCCCTGGCCAAACCTGGCAGGGGAGAAGAAGTCAAGCAAGAGGTAACCCATGTTATCCCTCTAAACCTGTGTTATCCCTCCTTCTGCCAGCGGATCCAAGCCACCCAAGAAGCAGGCCATGGAGGGCTTAGATGAAAACTAATCCTGAAGGTGAAGGGCATGCACTTTGAGGCCTACATAGCAGGCACCTGCCTCTACAAGGTGACCAAGCCACCCCCATCTGACACTCTACTTGTTTAAGAGTTTTCTTTGACCAAAATCCTGACCTCTTTGGCTATGTGCTGGCTACTATTGCACTTGGCAGCTACACTTCCCTGTCAACATTTGGTGAGATGTCCTAGAAGAGTTGGCTTATTGGGACCTGGAGGGAGCACTGCTGGCACCTTGTTACTGGCTCAAGTTGAGTGGCAAGGAAACCCAAACTCAGAAATTCCTGTCTTGGGAGGCCTGTCACTCTAATTCCTGTCATCAGAAGGCTTCATCCATGTGGGCATTCTGTGGGTGAAAATGCCTACATGGATGAAAGCCTTCTGATGAACCCTATTAAGGACAAGAGACTACAGAATACTTGGAAGCCATGACCCTGGATCCTTCTTGACCAACCCTGATCTTCCCTAGGAACCAAGGTAATTCATTAACAGTGCAGCACCATGCTAGACACTCTTACTTCCAAAGGGCCTTGCCAAATTGCTATAAAAAACTACACAAATGGCATGGTTCTTGGTCACTGAATCTACACATCCAAGGACAATTTGAAGGGATCTCCCCAAAAAGGAGGCAAGACAGATGAGGGTATACTTTAGATAGTTAGGATGGCTGAAAATTGGAGTATTCCGACATTCCTCTTTTCCTCTGGTATCTTTCTCTGATCTCCACACCTTTTTTTTCTGTGTGTGCTATGGTCATCTTCTTCTAAGAGACGAAGGTCTAACTGGATTACTTGTTGCCAACTTCACTCTATGAGGCATGGGGTGGTGGCAGGGGAAACCAACAGCAGCAGCAGAACAACAGTCTAATTTACTCTCCTGCCTTCATCTGCTCTACCTGGAATTGCTCTGTGCCCTTTGGTTTGGAATTGAGCTCTTTGCTTGGCATCATTGCCCTAATGACGTGTACTTCTTGTGTAGCCCTCTTAATCTAATCAACATTTTCTGTCTATTCCCTGTGCTGGAGGAGTTGGTGATAGGTTTGGATGCTAAATGGCAACTTATATCAGCCTAATGTGGAGCCATTTGTTCTCTTTAAGTCTTCCATTTGGTTCATCTCCTGGGCTTCCTTGAAAAGTTTCTGGCCATGAGAGTCCCGGTTCTAACCTTCCATTCTTCCTGGAAGGATGTGTGTGCCTTTTCCTGATTTGGATGCTGATCTATTTTTTGGCTTGCTCTCTGTGGGGAACTTTGGGTATGTCCACCCCAGGTCAGGGTGAGCCTTAGTTTGGGGACTGTCAAACTCTCATCACTATGGCTGTGAAGATGTCTACCCTCTCTGCTCTGGGCCAGCTCACGGCTGTCACAGAACACATGGGAATATGCACTGATGTTTTGCTGGTTCACTTCTAGAACTATATGCTGTAGCCCCTGACTCGTCAGAAAACTAAGTTCCAGTAAGATCCTATAAATGGTACTATTGGTCAAGAAGGTAAGAAGATGAAACTTTCCCTTCCTTCCTTCTTTGCTGTTTTTGTTTTTGTTTGTTTGTTTTGTATTTTTAGAGATAAGGATTTCTATCATTGGATTTGGCTAAGAGTCTTTCAAAAGTAGTCCAGGTCATGGCAATCTCTGCGAGTCAAGATCAGCTAACCATGATCTGAAGGTTAGACTCCTTCCCATCATCAGGGGATGATGGAAGGAAGGGCTTAGGGGCAAGGCTAGCTATATCTCAGATTTCCCCCTAGGCCATTCTCTTAATTTAAAGTGACCAGGAAGGATAGAGGATAGTTTTCCTGGGTTGCTGTTATGTCCCCTCTCAACCAGCTCTACCCTTTCATTCTTTATTTCGGTCCCCTAACAAGACCATAGGCTAGGTAGAGGACTTTTGAATGCTGGTAGCAATAGGATATCAATGTCAACACTTGTGGTATCAGTGGTGATTGGCTGTGAATATCAATAGCTATTATTTGTGGATATCTGACAGAAACTTGTTATGGGTATTGGTGACAATGGTACCAGAAGTGCCCAGGGATGGCCAGATTGTCGCATTGCTCC
>NW_023331937.1:0-48079 GCF_011100685.1 Canis lupus familiaris | reverse complement strand
TTTTGCCTGAGTTAAGGGATGAATGGGGGTGGGTGGGGGGGATGAGCCAGAAAGAAGAATTTAAGGAATAATGTGGACAAGGGTTATTGAGTGAAAGCCGGTGGCAGTTAAAGGTCAGGTGTTGGCATCTAGTTGGTGACAGCAGATGTGTGAATTTTTTTTACCTCTGGATGGTACTGTCAAAATTCATTGTGAAGAATTCTGTTTAATTGGTTGATTGGTTTAAACAGATATTTAAATTAGTATTCATAAAAATTATCAGAAATATAATAAACTAATTCAAATACGTTCATGTTCAGTGATGCAGGAAATATTCACTATGAAACTAGTTTAAGGTTGATGGTTTAATTAAAAGAGATGTATCTTTAAAGTTATCAGCATTAAATATAAAGGTTTTATTCCACCTCAGTTTACTAGCAAAATAAGCTCCTTTAAAGTCCTAAAAGATCTGTCACCAAAAAAAATAATAACTTGGGATAATGGCTGATTTTGTCTAATGTTTAATAAAAATTTTATAGGTAATCTAAAAATGATTTTGAAAACAAGTGAATTAATAGATGAAAGCAAGATCAAAGCTTATAAATGAAGTTTTCAGTAATATTTGTTGTCTTCTTGTTTGTTCTTAAATAGTTTCCCCCAAATCTTTTTGGTAACTTAAAACCTTAGAGTTTGGCTAAGTTAAATTAAACTCTGGAGAGTCATTATGTTACCCAGAACTGGGTTCCCCTTTCTGAGCCAAAACATACAACCAAACCAAAGAATAGGGAAAGGAACGATCTTATAAGTGAAGGAGGACATTAGGGTTATTTTCCAAGGTAGCAGTGTCTCACAGAATAGCACAACTGGGAAAATTTTAAGGTAAGGTTGCATACATATTCGTGAAGGGGCTTGAGCAATGGGGGGAATTCAGCATAAAACTGGAGTTGGATTGAAGTCACGAGGGCCCACAAAGCTCAACACCATCAATTCTCTGCCTTGAGTTGGTCCAGGATCTGGTGGACCAGATCAGGTGCTCAAAGGAGTTTAAATCCTGCAAAGATAGCTCAGGAATGAGCTTCAGGGAGATCTTTACCTCTGAACCAGCTCTGGAAGTTTTACCACTGATTTATTGTTCCTGATATGATTAGGCTATCTCCTGGCCTAATACTGGCTGTTTCTTCTTGCATTCTTTGTTCCCTTAAAATTATTTCAGAGTGCTGAAGTCTATTCTTATGCAATTTCTACCTATTCCAGGAAGTTCTGCAAGAAAGGTGCTTTGGGCCAGTAGTGTTGGTCAGGCTCAGATCACAAGATGGCAGGGAGCCTAAAATGACTCTTCTTATGTCAAGAAAGCTATGTCTTATCTTTTTCCAGAGACCTCTAATGCTTTCTGCTTACAATTAAATTTTTAGATCATTTCCAAATAAGATAAAATACTGAAATATTAAATACCAAGCATAGGTTTATCTACATTTAGCTTCTTATTGAGAAACTAAAATATATTTGGTTGTGTTACTGCTACGTTAGAAAATTGAAAAAGAAGACGCGCTTGGGTGACTCAGTGGTTGAGCATCTGCCTTTGGCTCAGGTTGTGATCCTGGGGTCACAGAATGGGTCCTGCATCAGGCTCCCGCAGGGAGTCAGCTTCAACCTCTACCTATGTCTCTGCCTCTCTCTCTGCGTCTCTCATAAATAAATAAATAAATCTTGTTTAAAAAAAAAAATGAAAAAGGCATATCCTGGGGTGATGGGGTAACTGGGTGAAGGACATTAAAGAGGGCACATAGTATAATGGGTACTGGGTACTATATAGGACTGATGAATCACTGAACTCTACCTCTGAAACTAATAATATACCATATGTTAATTAATTAAATTTAAATTGTTGGGGGGGAGGAGCAAGATGGCGGAAGAGTAGGGTCCCCAAATCACCTGTCTCCACCAAATTACCTAGATAACCTTCAAATCATCCTGAAAATCTACGAATTCGGCCTGAGATTTAAAGAGAGACCAGCTGGAATGCTACAGTGAGAAGTTCGCGCTTCTATCAAGGTAGGAAGACGGGGAAAAAGAAATAAAAAACAAAGGCCTCCGGGAGAGGGGCCCCGCGAGGAGCCGGGCTGAGGCCGGGGCGAGTGTCCCCAGGACAGGAGAGCCCCGTCCCGGAGGAGCAGGAGCTGCACCGACCTTCCCGGGGAAAGGGGCTCGCGGGAGTTGGAGCAGGACCCAGGAGGGCGGGGATGCCCTCGGGCTCCCGGGGACACTAACAGACACCTGCGCCCCGGGAGAGTGCGCCGAGCTCCCTAAGGGCTGCAGCGCGCACGGCGGGACCCGGCGGGACCCGAGCAGCTGGGGGCTCGGGCGGCGGCTCCGCGGAGGGGGCTGCGGGGCGGAGCAGCTCGGGGGGCTCGGGGGCGGCTCCGCGGAGGGGGCTGCGGGCCCGGGAGCGCGAATCCAACAGCGCAGGCTCCGGAGCACAGGGCGCCGGGACACAGCCCAGGATCCGGCCTCCCCGGGACAGGCAGAGGCCGGGAGGGCCCAGGACAGCAAGGACGCTCCTGCCCCAGCTGAGCATCAGCGGCCCCGCCCCGGAGCCTCCAGGCCCTGCAGACGAGACGGGAGTTCCTGCGGGCTGAATCCAGGTTTCCAGAGCTGCCCCCCACTGGGGCTGTTCCTCCTGCGGCCTCACGGGTAAACAACCCCCCTGAGCCCTGCACCAGGCAGGGGCACAGCAGCTCCCCCAACTGCTAACACCTGAAAATCAGCACAACAGGCCCCTCCCCCAGAACACCAGCTAGACGACAACTTCCAGGAGAAGCCAAGGGACTTAAAGTACACAGAATCAGAAGATACTCCCCGTGGTTCTTTTTTTTTTTTTTTTGTTGTTTTTTATTTGTTTCCTTCCCCCACCCCCTTTTTTCTCCTTTCTTTTTCTTTCTCTTTTTCTCTTTTTTTTCGTTTTTTTTCCCTTTTTTTTCTCTTTCTCTTTTCTTTCCTTCTTTCTCTCCTCTCTTTTTCTCTTTTCCCAATACAACTTGCTTTTGGCCACTCTGCACTGAGCAAAATGACTAGAAGGAAAACCTCACCTCAAAAGAAAGAATCAGAAACAGTCCTCTCTCCCAGAGTTACAAAATCTGGATTACAATTCAATGTCAGAAAGCCAATTCAGAAGCACTATTATACAGCTACTGGTGGCTCTAGAAAAATAAAGGACTCAAGAGACTTCATGACTGCAGAATTTAGAGCTAATCAGGCAGAAATTAAAAATCAATTGAATGAGATGCAATCCAAACTAGAAGTCCTAACGACGAGGGTTAACGAGGTGGAAGAACGAGTGAGTGACATAGAAGACAAGTTGATAGCAAAGAGGGAAACTGAGGAAAAAAGAGACAAACAATTAAAAGACCATGAAGATAGATTAAGGGAAATAAACGACAGCCTGAGGAAGAAAAACCTACGTTTAATTGGGGTTCCCGAGGGCGCCGAAAGGGACAGAGGGCCAGAATATGTATTTGAACAAATTCTAGCTGAAAACTTTCCTAATCTGGGAAGGGAAACAGGCATTCAGATCCAGGAAATAGAGAGATCCCCCCCTAAAATCAATAAAAACCGTTCAACACCTCGACATTTAATAGTGAAGCTTGCAAATTCCAAAGATAAAGAAGATCCTTAAAGCAGCAAGAGACAAGAAATCCCTGACTTTTATGGGGAGGAGTATTAGGGTAACAGCAGACCTCTCCACAGAGACCTGGCAGGCCAGAAAGGGCTGGCAGGATATATTCAGGGTCCTAAATGAGAAGAACATGCAACCAAGAATACTTTATCCAGCAAGGCTCTCATTCAAAATGGAAGGAGAGATAAAGAGCTTCCAAGACAGGCAGCAACTAAAAGAATATGTGACCTCCAAACCAGCTCTGCAAGAAATTTTAAGGGGGACTCTTAAAATTCCCCTTTAAGAAGAAGTTCAGTGGAACAGTCCACAAAAACAAGACTGAATAGATATCATGATGACACTAAACTCATATCTCTCAATAGTAACTCTGAATGTGAACGGGCTTAATGACCCCATCAAAAGGCGCAGGGTTTCAGACTGGATAAAAAAGCAGGACCCATCTATTTGCTGTCTACAAGAGACTCATTTTAGACAGAAGGACACCTACAGCCTGAAAATAAAAGGTTGGAGAACCATTTACCATTCGAATGGTCCTCAAAAGAAAGCAGGGGTAGCCATCCTTATATCAGATAAACTAAAATTTACCCCAAAGACTGTAGTGAGAGATGAAGAGGGACACTATATCATACTTAAAGGATCTATTCAACAAGAGGACTTAACAATCCTCAATATATATGCCCCGAATGTGGGAGCTGCCAAATATATAAATCAATTATTAACCAAAGTGAAGAAATACTTAGATAATAATACACTTATACTTGGTGACTTCAATCTAGCTCTTTCTATACTCGATAGGTCTTCTAAGCCAACATCTCCAAAGAAACGAGAGCTTTAAATGATACACTGGACCAGATGGATTTCACAGATATCTACAGAACTTTACATCCAAACTCAACTGAATACACATTCTTCTCAAGCGCACATGGAACTTTCTCCAGAATAGACCACATATTGGGTCACAAATCGGGTCTGAACCGATACCAAAAGATTGGGATTGTCCCCTGCATATTCTCAGACCATAATGCCTTGAAATTAGAACTAAATCACAACAAGAAGTTTGGAAGGACCTCAAACACGTGGAGGTTAAGGACCATCCTGCTAAAAGATAAAAGGGTCAACCAGGAAATTAAGGAAGAATTAAAAAGATTCATGGAAACTAATGAGAATGAAGATACAACCGTTCAAAATCTTTGGGATGCAGCAAAAGCAGTCCTAAGGGGGAAATACATCGCAATACAAGCATCCATTCAAAAACTGGAAAGAACTCAAATACAAAAGCTAACCTTACACATAAAGGAGCTAGAGAAAAAACAAATAGATCCTACACCCAAGAGAAGAAGGGAGTTAATAAAGATTCGAGCAGAACTCAACGAAATCGAGACCAGAAGAACTGTGGAACAGATCAACAGAACCAGGAGTTGGTTCTTTGAAAGAATTAATAAGATAGATAAACCATTAGCCAGCCTTATTAAAAAGAAGAGAGAGAAGACTCAAATTAATAAAATCATGAATGAGAAAGGAGAGATCACTACCAACACCAAGGAAATACAAACGATTTTAAAAACATATTATGAACAGCTATACGCCAATAAATTAGGCAATCTAGAAGAAATGGACGCATTCCTGGAAAGCCACAAACTACCAAAACTGGAACAGGAAGAAATAGAAAACCTGAACAGGCCAATAACCAGGGAGGAAATTGAAGCAGTCATCAAAAACCTCCCAAGACACAAGAGTCCAGGGCCAGATGGCTTCCCAGGGGAATTTTATCAAACGTTTAAAGAAGAAACCATACCTATTCTCCTAAAGCTGTTTGGAAAGATAGAAAGAGATGGAGTACTTCCAAATTCGTTCTATGAGGCCAGCATCACCTTAATTCCAAAACCAACAACCCCACCAAAAAGGAGAATTACAGACCAATATCCCTGATGAACATGGATGCAAAAATTCTCAACAAGATACTGGCCAATAGGATCCAACAGTACATTAAGAAAATTATTCACCATGACCAAGTAGGATTTATCCCTGGGACACAAGGCTGGTTCAACACCCGTAAAACAATCAATGTGATTCATCATATCAGCAAGAGAAAAACCAAGAACCATATGATCCTCTCATTGGATGCAGAGAAAGCATTTGACAAAATACAGCATCCATTCCTGATCAAAACTCTTCAGAGTGTAGGGATAGAGGGAACATTCCTCGACATCTTAAAAGCCATCTATGAAAAGCCCACAGCAAATATTCTCAATGGGGAAGCACTGGGAGCCTTTCCCCTAAGATCAGGAACAAGACAGGGATGTCCACTCTCACCACTGCTATTCAACATAGTACTGGAAGTCCTAGCCTCAGCAATCAGACAACAAAAAGACATTAAAGGCATTCAAATTGGCAAAGAAGAAGTCAAACTCTCCCTCTTCGCCGATGACATGATACTCTACATAGAAAACCCAAAAGTCTCCACCCCAAGATTGCTAGAACTCATACAGCAATTCGGTAGCGTGGCAGGATACAAAATCAATGCCCAGAAGTCAGTGGCATTTCTATACACTAACAATGAGACTGAAGAAAGAGAAATTAAGGAGTCAATCCCATTTACAATTGCACCCAAAAGCATAAGATACCTAGGAATAAACCTAACCAAAGATGTAAAGGATCTATACCCTCAAAACTATAGAACACTTCTGAAAGAAATTGAGGAAGACACAAAGAGATGGAAAAATATTCCATGCTCATGGATTGGCAGAATTAATATTGTGAAAATGTCAATGTTACCCAGGGCAATATACACGTTTAATGCAATCCCTATCAAAATACCATGGACTTTCTTCAGAGAGTTAGAACAAATTATTTTAAGATTTGTGTGGAATCAGAAAAGACCCCGAATAGCCAGGGGAATTTTAAAAAAGAAAACCATATCTGGGGGCATCACAATGCCAGATTTCAGGTTGTACTACAAAGCTGTGGTCATCAAGACAGTGTGGTACTGGCACAAAAACAGACACATAGATCAGTGGAACAGAATAGAGAATCCAGAAGTGGACCCTGAACTTTATGGGCAACTAATATTCGATAAAGGAGGAAAGACTATCCATTGGAAGAAAGACAGTCTCTTCAATAAATGGTGCTGGGAAAATTGGACATCCACATGCAGAAGAATGAAACTAGACCACTCTCTTTCACCATACACAAAGATAAACTCAAAATGGATGAAAGATCTAAATGTGAGACAAGATTCCATCAAAATCCTAGAGAAGAACACAGGCAACACCCTTTTTGAACTCGGCCATAGTAACTTCTTGCAAGATACATCCACGAAGGCAAAAGAAACAAAAGCAAAAATGAACTATTGGGACTTCATCAAGATAAGAAGCTTTTGCACAGCAAAGGATACAGTCAACAAAACTCAAAGACAACCCTACAGAATGGGAGAAGATATTTGCAAATGACATATCAGATAAAGGGCTAGTTTCCAAGATCTATAAAGAACTTATTAAACTCAACACCAAAGAAACAAACCAATCATGAAATGGGCAAAAGACATGAACAGAAATCTCACAGAGGAAGACATAGACATGGCCAACATGCACATGAGAAAATGCTCTGCATCACTTGCCATCAGGGAAATACAAATCAAAACCACAATGAGATACCACCTCACACCAGTGAGAATGGGGAAATTAACAAGGCAGGAAACAACAAATGTTGGAGAGGATGCGGAGAAAAGGGAACCCTCTTACACTGTTGGTGGGAATGTGAACTGGTGCAGCCACTCTGGAAAACTGTGTGGAGGTTCCTCAAACAGTTAAAAATAGACCTGCCCTACGACCCAGCAATTGCACTGTTGGGGATTTACCCCAAAGATACAAATGCAATGAAACGCCGGGACACCTGCACCCCGATGTTTATAGCAGCAATGGCCACGATAGCCAAACTGTGGAAGGAGCCTCGGTGTCCAACGAAAGATGAATGGATAAAGAAGATGTGGTTTATGTATACAATGGAATATTACTCAGCTATTAGAAATGACAAATACCCACCATTTGCTTCAACGTGGATGGAACTGGAGGGTATTATGCTGAGTGAAGTAAGTCAGTCGGAGAAGGACAAACATTATATGTTCTCATTCATTTGGGGAATATAAATAATAGTGAAAGGGAATATAAGGGAAGGGAGAAGAAATGTGTGGGAAATATCAGAAAGGGAGACAGAACGTAAAGACTGCTAACTCTGGGAAACGAACTAGGGGTGGTAGAAGGGGAGGAGGGCGGGGGTGGGAGTGAATGGGTGACGGGCACTGGGGTTATTCTGTATGTTAGTAAATTGAACACCAATAAAAAATAAATTAAAAAATAAAAATAAATAAATAAATTTAATTGTTTAAAAAAGTGAAAAAAAGGCATATCCTCTAAAAAGTATGAAATATATTCATAAATTTGCACATCTAAAGAATGCTGGTACAACAGATAGCTCACAATTACTACTTAGTTTCCAGAAGAAATTAAGGTTTCTGAGGATTAAAAAAGTATATCATTAAAGCCACTAAGGTTTATAGAAAGGGAATCTTTGGAAAGAAATTTTAATATGTAAGTTTACAGGTAAGAAGAGGTGGAGTGTGAATGATACATATGGTAATAGATCAGAATTGGAGACATCAGTATAAATTCAGATTTGGCTTAAGATGGGTACAGATGACAGACACAGAGAAAATGTGTAGATACGTATATGTACAGTACAACGCACGTATTTCCTTGTTCTGTCAGCTGACAGGACTCAGGAGCAACATATCCCCATAGCACTAAGCACACCTACACCCACCTCTTGCTTTCTAATGCTATTCGGTAATAAAAGGAACCAGGGATCCCTGGAGAAATGGAAAATTCTAGGACTATGACTGAAAATATACAAAATGAACCTACATGGCATTTTAGAGTGCCGGAAAATAAGGAAGTGATAAAAATAATTTTTAAACATACACATGAATATGTAAAAAAGGGACACAGGAGCCAACTGAAAGAGTACCAAGTGGCCAAAACTAGAACAAGTGAGCCACAAAATAAATAACCCAACATATAAATAAAAATCTATGAGTTCATGTAGATATAAATAAATAGCCAGTAAATAAATAAAATGGGGAAGAGGAGACAAATCTCCCATGCAGAAGAACCCCAAATAATTTATGTAGATATGTAATAATTTATGTCAACATAACTCCCCACTCCTTAAGTATAATCTGTGCATAGTAACTTCCTGAAAAAGAATAGTTTGGAAAGGGACTGAGGGGAGAGTAACTTTGCATTGGTGAAATTTAACAAATGTTCCCTCAGTGAGATGATCAAGGTCAACATGAAACAGTGATAAGTCATGATGAGAGACGCTATAGTGAAAATGGCAATTGTTCTCTGAGTTCTTCCTTTCCCAAAACCATAACTCCAATCTAATTTGAAAAAAAATCAAACAAATTCCAAGTCAAGGCACTTACTACAAAAGACCTGACCAATATTTCTTAAAACTATCAAGGTGATTAAAAAAAAAAAAAACAAACCCAAAAACCGAAAAAGGTCTGAGAAACTCTCACAGCTAAGAGGAGCCAAAAGACACATGGTTGCAGACGTATAAGGTCCTGGATGGGATCCTGGAACAGAAGAAGGACATCAGGTAAAAACAAAAGAATCTAAATAAAATTTAATACATTAAAAATGTATTAATACTGGCTTATGAATTGTGACAAATAACCATAATAATGTAAGGTGTTAACAATAGAGGAAGTGGGTGCTAGACATAAAGGAACTTCCTGTACCAGCTTTACAATTTTTTTTAAAAGATCTTATTTATTTATTCATGAGAGACAGAGAGAGCAGACATAGGCAGAGGGAGAAGTAGGCTGGCTCCCTGCAGGAGCCCAATGCAGGACTAGATCCCAGGACTCTGGGATCATGACTTGGTAAAAATATAAAATGATAGGAGCACCTGGTTGACTCAGTGAGTTGAGTGTTGGCCCTTGGCTCTTGGTTTCAGCTGGGGTCATGATCACAGGCTCTGGGGACTGAGTTTTGCATTGGACTCACTACACAGTTGCCACCAGAGTCTGCTTCTGTCCCTCTCTCCCTGTCCACCCCCTCCCACTCACAAACGTGCACACACATTCTCCCTCTCTCAAAAGTTAAATATATACTTGCCTTCGGAGCTAACGTTTTTACTCCTCCCCAGAAGAAATGAATATGTATGTCCACACAAAATGTTTATTTAAATGTTCACAGTAGCTTTATTCACAATATCCAAAAACTGGAGGGAAAACATGAATATCTATCAATAACCAACAAAAAACAAAACATGGTATACCCATACTAATGGAAGAATAGAAAACAACAATGGAGAAAACAAGAATGAACTACGAACACGTGTAACAACATGTTTGAATCTAAAAATCATGATGCTTAGTATGATTCTATTTATAGAAAATTCAAATGAATCTATAATGACAAAAAATCCTCACCAGTGCTTGCATGAAGCCAAGGGCAGAAGAAGGGTTGTATACAAACTGGCTCAAGGAAACTTTTAGGGATGATAGGAATGTTCTATGTATTGATTGGAGTGGAAGTTAAATAGAGGTTGTACACAAGTCAATTCTCATCAAACTTATTATTTTTTAAAGATTTTATTTGTTTATTCATGAGAGACACACAGAGAGAGAGAGGCAGAGACACAGGCAGAGGGAAAGCAGGCTCCATGTGGGGAGCCTGATGTGGGACTCCATCCTGAGACTCCAGGATCATGCCCTGGGCTGAAGGCAGGTGCTAAACCACTGAGCCACCCAGGCATCCCTCATCAAACTGTTTTCTTTAAATGGATGTAGTAGTTGTATATCAATTATACCTCAATAATTTTTTGAAATGTAGTTGACACACAATTACATTAACTTCAGGTGTCAAACATTGTGATTTAATAAGTCTATACCATGACACTATGCTCACTGCAAGCGTAGCTCCCATCTGTCACCATATGTCACTATTCCAATACTATTGCCTATATTCTCTATGCTGACTTTCAGTCCCATAATTTATTCATTGTGCAACTGGAAGCCTGTAAGTACTTTCCACTCCTCTTCCCCTATTTTGCCCAATCCCCACCTCCCTCCCTTCTGGCAACCATCAGCTTGTTCTCTGTATTCTTGGATCTGTTTCTGCTTTTTTGGTTGGTTTGTTGGTTGGTTGGTTGGTTGGTTGGTTTTAAGTACTTAGCCATCAAAAAGAAAAAAAGAAAGAAAGAAAGAAAGAAAGAAAAGAAAAAGAAATCTTGCCATTTGCAACGACGTGGATGGAAATAGGGATATTATGCTAAGCAAAATAAGTCAATCAGAAATGCAATTTCATAGAATCTCACTCATATGTGGAATTTAAGAAACAAAATAGGGGAAGAGAGGAAAAATGAAGACAAGATGAAATCAGAGAGAAACAAACTATAAGACATTCTTAATTATAGGAAACAAACTGAGAGTCGCTGGCAGGGAGGGGGTGGGAAATGGAGCAACTGAGTGATGAGCATTAAGGAGGGCACATGATGTGATGAGCACTGGGTGTTATATAACACTGATGAATCACTGGCATCTACCTCTGAAACCAATACTACATTATATGTTAATTAATTGAATTTATCATTATTTTTAAAGATTTTATTTATTCATCAGAGACAGAGAGGAGGCAGAGACATAGGCAGAGATAGAAGTAGGCTCCCTGCAGGGAGCCCAATGTGGGTCTCCACCCCAGGACACCAGAATAATGACCTGAGCCAAAGGCAAACGCTCAACCACTGAGCCACCCAGGTGCTCCTAATTAATTGAATTTAAATAAATTTTTTTAAAAGCTTAAATCGAAGGGGAACAGATTTAACAAAATAATTTTTTCCTTAGAAGTATGTAAGAATAGGGAAGAAAAATTTGGTACTAAAAGGTCATGAGCAAGACCTTTCAAATAAAAAGCAAATGGAGATTTAGTAAGGAGAGATGTTACTGAAAGGCTTGTTTCTCACGGAGGGAAAGAAATGACTGCAATACAAGAACTCTATTACCATCAGCTCTGCCAGAGTCTCAAGAGTAAAAAGAATTTGTTTTTTTATACAAGGAATAAACAAGGTTAGAATGGGGCAGTGTGAGGTAGAATAGTAAGAGTGGGATTGGAAAATTATTTTTACTCTGAGGCCAGCCTAGTCTTGGAAGAGGCAGTTAGGGAGGGGTTGTATACTGGCTTTGGACTGAGGATAAATCAAAGTTTAGAAGCCTGGAGGCAGGAAAGCATCTTAACCAAAGTTTGAAGAGCAAGCATTTTGTTCCCATTGATGGATAGGACAAAACAGTTCAGTTAATCATTTATGAATGGGATTTGGAGGACTGTATGTGGCCTTGTCGTAAGTAAAGAAGGAGGCATCTGTAGTCTTACCTAAGGTATTTGGGAAAGGTGCTTCTTGGAAGCAAGCCTCTTGTGGAACACAAGAGGGTGGGAAATTTCTTAACCTTGGCTCTCTTCCGGGAGCCCAGGCTCAGGTAAAATTCAATTGTACTGTCATGTTGTACAATTCCTGGGGGGGGCATTTTTTTTATAGTAACCCATGTGAAACTATGATAATTGAGACCAATTAATGGAACAAAATGGATAATTCCTGAACTCTTATAATTCTTACAGTATATAAAAGAACCTAAAACATGATAAAGAATGCAACTGGAATCAAAGGGAAAATCACCTTATTCAAATAGTGATGTTGAGAAAGACTGGAAAAGCAGATAAAAGCTACATAGGACATCAAAAACTATTTGCTACTAAAAGATAGCAAATAAGAGTTGAATTTAAAAATTATATCATTGGGGGCCCTGGGTGCCTCAATTGGTTAAGCATCTGCCTTTGGCTCAGGTCATGATCCCTGGGATCTTAGGATCAAACCCCACGTCAGGCTCCCTGCCCAGTAAGGAGTCTGCTTCTCCTTCTGCCTCCTCTCCTAGTCATGCTCACTCTCTCTTGCTCACTCTCTCAAACAAATAAATAAAATCTTTAAAAATATAATAATAATAATAAAAATAAATATATCATCCTTAAAAATATATATCATCCTTAATAACTAAGAGAAAAGTCAGCTGACTACTGAGCTAATATCTATATAAAGGAGGTCCTTATAAGCGTAAAGGCAATGCAACAAAAGCATAAATGTTAAATGGTTACATAAAACTATAAAAAAACAAACAAAAAAAAAACTATAAAACATTTGTGTGCCAAAACCAACTTAATGAAATTTTGAAAAACCTAACAAAATCCATCACTCTCTTCTCACTGATAAAGACAGGTTATTTGCCTTTGACTTCAAATGATTGTTGACATGAGAGAAGGAAAGATTTGAAGGGGTTAGATCATGGTACCACTGAGTGCAGACCTGGTGATCAGCCAATATGCATAGATACAGCCATATCCATGGTAGTTGCCTCCTGGAGGCCCACATTCTCTACTCTTGGTCTAGCAACCAAAGAGGTCAACTTAGCACAGCAGGAGGCATCTGGAACCCTGATCCAGCCCTGCTATTTGCACCCATTCTGAATGGACGGTTGGGCCCTATATATTTAATTATCACCCTTGATTATATACATAGCATCCCAAAGCATTTTTAGTAGCGGTAGGAAGAACCATTTCTTCCCTTCTTTCCTCCCTCCCCTACTGACCTAGAACTGTGTTACATGAGTTTACCTCTGCAACTATCTATCAGGAAGAATGATAGAGAAGATTATTAACACTGTCTTGATGATCACAGCTTTGTAGTACAACCTGAAATCGGGCGTTGTGATGCCCTCAGCTCTGGTTTTCTTTTTCAATATTCCCCTGGCTGTTCAGGGTCTTTTCTGATTCCACACAAATCTTAAGATTATTTGTTCTAACTCCGTGAAGAAACTCCATGGTATTTTGATAGGGATTGCATTAAATGTGTACACTGTCCTGGTAGCATTGACATTTTCACAATATTAATTCTTCCAATCCATGAGCATGGTATTTTTTCCATCTCTTTGTGTCTTCCTCAATTTTTCAGATGTGTTCTGTAGTTTTTAGGGCATAGATCCTTTACCTCTTTGGTTAGGTTTATTCCTAGGTATCTTATGCTTTTGGGTGCAATTGTAAATGGGATTGACTCCTTGATTTCTCTTTCTTCAGTCCCCTTGTTAGTGTATAGAAATGCCACTGATTTCTGGGCATTGATTTTGTATCCTGCCACACTGCCAAATTGCTGTATGAGTTCTAGCAATCTTGGGGTGGAGTCTTTTGGGTTTTCTACGTACAGTATCATGTCATCCACAAAGAGGGAGTTTGACTTCTTCTTTGCCCATTTGAATGCCCTCTATTTCTTTTTGTTTTCTGATTGCTAAGGCTAGACTTCCTAGTACTATGTTGAATAGCAGTGGTGAGAGTGGACATCCCTGTAGTGTTCCTGAGCTTAGGGGAAAGGCTCCCAGTGTTTCCCCATTGAGAATGATATTTGCTGTGGGCTTTTTGTAGATAGCTTTCAAGATGCTGAGGAATGTTCCTTCTATGCCTATACTCTGAAGAGGTTTGATCAGGATTGGATGCGGAATTTTTTTTTTTTTTTTTATGGATGCTGTATTTTGTTAAATGCTTTCTCTGCATCCACTGAGAGGATCCTATGGTTCTTGTTTTTTTCTTCTTGATGTGATCTATCATGTTGATTGTTTTACAAATGTTAAACCAGCCTTGCATTCCAGGGATAAATCCCACTTAGTCATGGTGGTCAATCCCATGTGGTCAATCCCACATCTTCTTAATGTACTGTTGGATCCTACTGGCTAGTATCTGGTTGAGAATTTTTGCATCCATGTTCATCAGGGATATGGGTCTATAAATCTCCTTTTTTGGTGAAGTCTGTCTGGATGTGAAATCAGGGTGATACTGGCCTAATAAAACAAGTTTGGAAGTATTCCCTCCCTTCCTATCCTTCGGAACAGCTTTACTAGAATAGTTTTTATTTCTTCTTTAAACATTTGATAGAATTCCCCTGGGAAGGCATCTGGCTCTGGACTTTTGTGTCTTGGGAGGTTTCTGATGACTGCTTTAATTTCCTCACTGGTTATTGGCCTCTTCAAGTTTTCTATTTCTTCCTGTTCCAGTTTTGGTAATTTGTGCTTTTCCAGAAACCCATCCATTTCTTCTAGATTGCCTACTCTGTTGCCATATAGCTGCTTAAAATACATTTTTAAAATCATTTGTATTTCGTTGGTATTGGTTGTGATCTCTCCTCTTTCATTCATGATTTTATTAATTTGAGTCTTTTGTTCTTTTTAATAAAGCTGGCTAATGGTTTCTCTATCTTATTAATTCTTTCAGAGGCAACTCCTGGTTTTGTTGATCTGTTCTACAGTTCTTCTGGTCTCTATTTCATTGAGTTCTGCTCAAATCTTTATTATCTCTCTTCTTCTACTTGGTGTAGGCTTTACTTGCTGTTCTTTCTCCAGTTCCCTTAGGTTCGAGGTTAGCTTATGTATTTGAGATTTTTCCAATTTTTTGAGAGAATCTTGTATTGCGATGTATTGCGATCCTCCAAAAGAGGACCGCTTTTGCTGTATCCCAAAGAGTTTGAATGGTTGTATCTTCATTTTCACTATTTTCCATGAATATTTTCAATTCTTCTCTAATTTCCTGGTTGACCCTTTCATCTTTTAGTAGGATGCTCTTTAACCTCCATGTGTTGAATTTCTTCCAAGTTTCTTCTTGTGCTTGAGTTCTAGTTACAAGCATTGTGGTCTGAAAACATGCAGGGGATAATCCCAACCTTTTGGTATCAGTTGAGACCTGATTTGTGACCCAGTATGTGGTCTATTCTGGAGAAGGTTCCATATGCACTTGAGAAGAATGTGTATTCAGTCCGTTCAGATGGAAAGTTCTGTATATATCTGTGAAATCCATCTGCTCCAGTGTGTCATTTAAGGCCCTGGTTTCTTTGGTGATATTCCGCTTAGAAGATCTGTCATTTGCAGAAAGTGCTGTGGTGAAGTCTCCTACTATTAGTGTATTATTACCTAAATATGTCTTTACTTTGGTTATTAATTGATTGATATACTTGGCAGTTCCCACAAGAGGCATAACTATTCATGACTGTGAGGTCCTCTTCTTGGAGAGATCCTTTAAGCATGCTATAGTGTCCCTCTTCATCTCTTAGTACCGTCTTTGGGATAAACTTTTTTATCTGATATGAGGACTGCTGCCCCAGCTTTCTTTTGAGGACCATTTGAATGGTAAATGGTTCTCCACCTTTTCATTTTCAGGCTGGAGGTGTCCTTAGGTCTAAAATGAGTCTCTTGTAGACAGCATATAGATGGGTCTTGCTTTTTTATCCAGTCTGATACACTGCATCTTTTGATGGGATCATTTAGCCCATTCACGTTCAGAGTTGCTATTGAAAGGTATGAATTTAGTGTCATCATCATATTACCTATTCAGTCCCTGTTTTGTGGATTATGTCATTGGGCTCCCTCTTTCTTTGATGGCATCCCCCCTAATATTTCCTTCAGACCCAGTTTGGTTGTCACATATTCTTTCAGTTTCTGCCTACCTTGGAAGCTTTTTCTCTCTCCTTCTATTCTGAATGGAATCCAGCCTTGCTGGATGAAGTATTCTTGGGTGCATTTTCTTCTCATTTAGGACCCTGAATATGTCATGCCAGCCCTTTTATGGCCTGCCAGGTTCCTGTGAAGAGATCTCCTGTTAATCTGGTATTTCTCCCCTATACGGTAAGAATCTCTTGTCTCGAGATGCTTTAGAATTTTTTCTTTATCTTTGAAATTGCAAGTTTCACTATTAAATGTTGATGTGTTGAACAGTTTTATTGGTTTTGTGGGGAGGGCCTCTCTGTCTCTTGGATCTGAATGCCTGTTTCCTTCCCCAGAGTTGGAGAGTTCTCAGCTATGATTTGTTCATATACACTTTGTGTTCCTGTCTCTCTCTCAGCCTCTTCTGGAACCCCAATTAGACGTATATTCTTCCTTCTGAAGCTATCATTTATTTCCTTAAGCCTTTCCTCATGGGCTCTTAATTGTTTTTCTCTTTTTTTCCTCAGCTTTCTTCCCTACCATCAACTTGTCTTCTATGTCACTCACTCTTTCTTCCACCTCATTAACCCTAGCGGTTAGGACATCCAGTTTTGATTGCATCTCCTTTAGTCTGTTGTTTTTCTCTTTTTTTCCTCAGCTTTCTTCCCTACCATCAACTTGTCTTCTATGTCACTCACTCTTTCTTTCCACCTCATTAACCCTAGCGGTTAGGACATCCAGTTTTGATTGCATCTCCTTTAGTCTGTTTTCAATTTCAACCCTGATTAGATCTAAATTCTGCAGTCATGAAGTTTCTTGAATCCTTTATGCTTTTTCCAGAGCCACCAGTAGCTTTATAATTGTGCTTCTGATTGGTTTTCTGACATCGAATTGTAATCCATATTCTGTGACTCTGTGGCAGAGAGTACTGTGTCCCGTTCTTCCTTTCGTGGTGAATCTTCCTTTTAGTCATTTTTTCCAGTGCAGAGTGGTGTATGAGTGGGCTGAGTCAAAAATATCAACCACAGGGGGGATCGCTGGGTGGCTTGTGGTTTGGCACCTCCTTTGGCCAGGTCGTGATCCCGGAGTCCCAGGATTGAGTCCCACATCAGGGTCCCTGCATGGGGTCTGCTTCTCCCTCTGCCTGTGTCTCTGCCTCTCTCTGTGTGTGTGTGTGTGTGTGTGAGTGTGTGTGTCTCATGAATAAATAAATAAAATCTTTAAAAAAACATATCAACCGTGAGCTAAGTAAAATACACCCTGGTTGATTCCAAAGAGGTCAGAGACCAGAAAATAAAAGAAAAAGAAGAACAGGGCAGCCCCAGTGGCGCAGCGGTTTAGCGCCGCCTGCAGCCTAGGGCGTGATCCTGGAGACCTGGGTTCGAGTCCCACGTCGGGCTCCCTGCGTGGAGCTTCCTTCTCCCTCTGCCTGTGTCTCTGCCTCTCTCTCTCTCTCTCTCTCTGTGTCTCTATAAATAAATAAATAAATAAATTTTAAAAACAAAAGAAAAAAAAAAAGAAGAACAGAACAAAATAAAACAAAAGGACCACTAAAGTGAAAAACAAATTTTAAAACAAAGTAGTAAAAATAAGCCAAAACCCAAGATAAAGAAGAAGAAAGAAAAAAAAAAAAGTGGGCAGCCCCGATGGCGCTGTGGTTTAGCGCCACCTGCAGCCCAGGGCGTGATCCTGGAGACCCGGATCAAGTCGCGCATCCGGCTCCCTGCATGGAGGCTGCTTCTCCCCTGCCTGTGTCTCTGCCTCTCTCTCTCTCTGCATCTCTATGAATAAATAAATAAAATCTTAAAAAAAAAGAAAAAGAAAAAAGAAGTAAATAAAGGTGGAAAAAAGAGAAAAGGGGGGATTGTGGTGGTGTTGAAGTGGTAATGGAGAGAAAATGTAGTCTATGTAAGGGGTCCTAGAGTGTGATCCTCTTGGTTCTATATGTATTTTGTTCTGTACGTTCAATCCCAAATTTATATAAACCAGCAATACTTGTAGAAGTGCAAACATTGACCTCCAAACATAAACAATAAAAGGGGGGGGGGCACAATGAAAAGGAAGGAAGAATAAAATCTCACAGAATGAGCCAACATGGTATTCCAGTTGGTTCTGCGTGTATGTTGGTCATGTTTTAGAAGGTATTAACTTCCACCATTGTAGAACAAAATGAGGCAGAAAAAAAAAAAAAAACAAAAAAACAAATACATTCATCTTGTATATCTACCCAGATTAAATTGAATTTGTTGAAGGGAATCCAGAAATTAAAAATATATGTAAGACATTTAATTGTAGAAATATTAAAGTCAAAAAGGAAAAAAAATAAAAATGAGGAGCTGGTAAAGTTTGTACTAAAGGTGGGAAAGAGAAAAATATTAGAAATTTTTAGTCTGATATAAAAACAAGCTGTAATGGAAAAGAAATTAAAGAAAAAGGAACCTCTAGTTCTATATACTATTTTCCATCAGTCCTGGAGCCTTCCAGCCCGGCTTGGTCCAGACCTTGCTCTTCCCTGTCCTTCCAGCTGGTTCCAGGGGCGGGGCCTGCCGCGCTGACTCTCATCAGGTGCGTGCACCTGGGGGAGACGCCCCGCCCCCCCGCCAGGTGCCGGGCTCCTCCTGCGCTGCTCCCCGACGAGGCCTCGGTCCCGCGGGCCCCCCCCCCGGGCTCAGGGGAACGAGGAGGAACAGCAGGAGGGCGGCGGCCGGCTCTCCAGCCCTGGAGTCAGCTCCGCGGCAGCACCGCAGGCTCCCCCCCCCACCCCCCCGCCCTGGCCGAGGTGCTCCCGGGGCTGCGGCGCTCCAGCCCTTTACCGAGACCAGCCCGCAGTTTGCGGTGAGCCTTCCCCCAGGCGCCCCTCCTCTACGGGGACCCCAGGAATCTGGAGGCTTCCCTGCCCCCCCTACAGTTCTGCCCGACATCCCTGGGGAGCACTTTTCCATCCAGGAAGAATCCAGCTCGGATTTTAAAGTTCTTGCTTCCCCAGAGCTGGGCTTTCCCGTCCTGGAGGCGCTCGCCCCTGGCTTTAGCCCTGCTCGTTGCAGTTCCCCTCCCCCATTTTATTCTTTTTTATTTTTTTCTACCTTCCTACCTTGTTAGAAGTGAAAACCCTTCTCCCTGTAGCTTTCCAGCTGTTCTCTCTCTTTAATCTCAAATTAATCATAGGTGTTCAAGATGTCTTGAAAGTTCTCTAAGTAAGTTTGTGGGGCCAGGTGAGTTGAGGACCCTACTCTTCCGCCAGTGTGCTCCTCCCGTTCATAATTTAACGTCTAGTCTCGATTTTCAAGTGATTAGATAAAATTAAAATGGGTTACTATTAACACTACAAAATGCTTACTGTGACTTAAAATCCAACACTCAGCAGAGAAGAAATGGGATATTCCTTCTATAATTGAAAAAAAAAACCCACAAAAATGGTCACTATTACCATTAGTACTTACATTTTATTTGAGGTATTGGCTAACACAGCTACCAAGGTAAATATATCAAGAGAACAAGAATTGTGGTTTAAGCTAAACAAAAATTAACATATAAATCATTAATCTTCACAGTAAAAGCTTTTTGCTAGACAACATATTGAAAAATATATCCCATTTAGAACAGCAAAGTAAAATAAAATAACTTTATTTTTATTTTTAAGGATTTATCTATTTTTTTAGAGAGAGCACACCTGTGCACTGGAGGAGGGGAGAGGGGCCGAGAGAGAGGGAGAAAGAATCTCAAGGAGACTCCATGCTGAACACAGAGCCTGACTTGGGACTCAATCTCATGATCCTGAAATCAGATCTGACTGAAACCAAGAGTGGGATGCTTACCTGACTGGCCACCCAGGCACCCCATAAAATACCTTTAGATACACTTAACTAGCAGTAAGTTAGATGAGAAAAATTAAATGGTTCTGAAGAAACCAAAAGGAGACTTGAAAAAATGAAAATGCTTTCAGTATTTGGCATACGTAGATTTAACACCAAAAAAGACATTAATTATCCATGAATAAGTTTGTTTGTTTATGTATCTATAACATTTCATTTATTTATTCATGAGAGACACAGAGAGAGACGGAGACATAGGCAAAGAGAGAAGCAGGCTCCCTGCAGGGTCCTGCATCCCAGGACCCTGGGATCACGACCTGAACCAAAGACAGATGCTCAACCACTGAGACACCTGGGTGCCCCTTGAGTTTATTTATTAATGTAATATCAACCTGATGAATTCCAAGAGAATTCTCTCATTTTCCGCCCTGGCACAATTGAAGCTGAAGGTACGCTGTGTAGGGGAGAAAGCAGTGTCCATGTGAGGAACGTGGGAGAGCACTGTCAAAAATGTCCCTGGTGCCAGCAATGTCCTTGATGGACAGGGAACACAGAGAGGAAGTTGGGACACATAGTGAGTTGGTGTCAACGGGCCATTCCTGAAGGCACAGTGAAAAGGATTTGAGAAACTAAGGAAGTTAGGCCAGAAAAAAAAAAAAAAAAGCAAAAAGCGAGCATGAGGATGCTGACATGGTAGAGAGAGATTTCTGATGATAGAAAAGTATTTTGGATTTGATCTTCTCCTAGAGATATGATAATAGCCTTCCAAAGTTAAGGGTTATCTAGATAAAACAGTCATCGGCAAGAAGGAGATGGAGAAGAAGGAAATGCCCGTCACTTAGCCTAAGCACGTATGGTAGCTTCCCTGCATCAGTTTGGAGTGCTGTGTGATCAACAGCAATCGCTTGAAAAATACTCCGAGTGTATGCTGGTCACAGAGCTGCTGAGCTCTTCGTAATTGTACTGATGAGAACAGGAAGGTAGGATGGTGAAACAGTGTCATGAGGTTAAAACAACAACAACAACAACAACAACACAACAAAAAAAACAAGACTGGTTTTGTTTTGGCAGTGTTCAATTTTACCTGATCTCTGTGTTCTCAGAAAACAGCAGCTGTTAAGAAATTCCCCCCTACCTTTTTGCATTCCAGGAAACAGCTCGATGCAAAGAGCCAGCCTTCTCTGTAAGACTTAGATTAAGTTTTGAGATGTTCCCCCTAATTACCCTTGACGAGTCTAGACACAGAGATTCTAAATCCCTATTCTTTATTTAATGAGAGATTAACTGCCCTGCTTGTACTCCCTGACCAATCTGAACAAAATGCCCTGTCACGTGACTTCTCTAAAACTTAATTGGACTTCTCTCCTCCCCTCTGAATTCTGACTTGCTCCTGAGCTCTTCCTTTATGGCCCTTCCCAAGAATAAGGACCAAAAAGAAACACACACCCATCACACATACACCCACACACACACACAAAGCATGTTGCTCAACTGTCTGATCATGCCACCTATTCATCCCACTTCCCCACACCTGGCTCCTTGTGGTCTTGATTGCTCCTCCCTGAAAATTCCTGCCTGCCCTTAAGACACTTAGGGATCCAATGGTCTGTGCATGCTCTTACTGTATAGTCTCCCTCAATGACGTTCTCCTTACTGATGTCTGCACTTGGATGTTTTCTTTGACACTTTATAAATCTTGTTTACATTTCACTTGCTGACATTTGTGGTGGTGCTTGTTCCCAGAAAGTGGAATTTGAAGAGTGGCTAAAGCCTAAGAGGGCTGCGGATAAACCCCTGAGGCAGAGGTGACAACTGACAACTGAGGTAATGAAGTGAATGAGAATTTTCAGAGAGTTTACAAAGAGAGAAGAATAGACTTTGCGCTAGAACCTTTAGGCATCTTAGACATTTGAGGAAAATTAAGAAATCCTAGTACTGTTGGTACGAACAACACAAGGGTTGGGACACCAACACCCTCCTAGTGGAAAACCCATGTATCATATGGCTCCCCCCAAACTTAACTACTAATTGACCACTGTTGACTGGAAGCCCCACCAATAACATGAACAGTTGGTTAACATGTATTTTGTATGTTACATCTATTGTATACTGTATTCTCGTAATAAGGTGAGGTCAAGGAAGGTAAATGTTATTAAGGAAATCATAAGGAAGAAAAAACACATTTATAGGACTGTACATCCACAGAAAAAAATCTGTGTATAAGTGGATCGTAACAGTTCAAACTCAAGTTTTCAAGGCTCAACTGTAGAAGGAAAACAATAAGGTAGGAAACTGCTTCATTTCCTCCTCCTCCTTCCCTCCTCCCCGTTCCTTCTTCCTTCTTTAAATGATTAACTCTTGGTATAAAGAAATCCTTACAGAAGCAGTACGATCCAGTGGAAGGAGCACCGGAATTAAGATATTTGGAATCTTCTTCCACTTTAACAGTCATTACCACTTTGACACCAAGAGTAATTGTAGGTGTTCATCTGTTAAATTAAAGGGAGGTGACATTGATACCGTGAACAGAACATCTGAAATGAAGTCAAGAACGTCAGGGGGTCGTAAATTGGAGCCAGGCAGTCCCCTGGTCAGGTTAGTCTTATGCTTATCCATATTTGGGATGGAACGTGAACTTTTAGAATGCCAACCACGAACAGCACATCCTGTTGGAAGTCTCAGAATGAGGCTTATTTTGCCATACTCCAACCTAGCAATCAGCATAGTATCCTGGCCTATGTAGATCAATGTTAATTATTTTTTCCCATGTCCATCCTAACTTTTCCAAACAACTTATACAAGCCGGTCCATCATAAGGTTCTCAAAACATCTTATAAACCCTTCTTCTGCTTGGAGCACATTTCATTTTCCTCCTGAATCTTGTGTCTTCCCCGATTCAAATTCCTCACGATCCCAAATAAACTTTTGGTTTGCCTGAGTTCTTTCTTCTTTGAGATATTATCTGTCTAAAGATCCAAAATCCAAGTTTTGCTTTGTCTTCCACAGAATTCACTGTCTTTCATAAAAGTGAAAAGGATTGCTAAAATCTGCTATCAAAGCTTTCAAAGATGCAATACAGAATGTTGTTGAAGTCAAGTCATTAAATAGTGCTTTGGAAGACAATTATTCTAAGGACAAGTAAACTAATGATTATGATTATGATTATAATGCAAGCACATTATGGTGTGGAGCAATTATTATCGGTAAGCAAACATGAAAAAGAAGCCAAAATATTGACAAAGAAAACCAGTAAGTCATTTTAAAGAAAAAAACAGCCAACTTGGGCCCAAATGAGTGCCCATTCCCAATTTTCCATCAAAGCCTTCTGAAAAAGACTTGGTAGTTCCCTCTGAACTGCAGAAGACATTGGCTGACCCCCAACATGAAAACATTAAGTGAAACGGAAGAAAGAAAGAGAGAAGAAGAAGAAGAAGTAGAAGGAGAAGGAGAAGGAGAAGGAGTAAGGAGAAGAAGAAGAAGAAGAAGAAGAGAGGAGGAGGAGGAGGAGAGAAGAGGGAGGAGGAGGAGGAGGAGGAGGAGGAGAAAAAAAAGAGAAAAACGTCTGAGAGTCCTCTTGGTAGTAGGAGTTATGGGGAAAGCATTCTATAAAGAAGAAAAGTTTTACAATCTTCCGTGTCAAGGATAGTGATATGACAGTGGTGGTGGCTTCTTCTTGGGAAAATGATTGTACATTTTGAAAGAGGGAAAGTAGTTGCCATTCTTCAGTTAAGGAACAGAAAAGCCTCAAGGAGTGTTAGTCAAAAAGACATCCTTGAAGCCTAGGGGGTGTAGGAAATGGCAAAAACTATTCAAGGACAAGCTCAAGCCAGGAAATTTTGAATCCGTGCTTCCCATTCTTTGTCTGGGTCCAAGAGCTCTAGAAAAAATTTCAGGGAACAACTGCTCTGAATAAGAAAACTGCAGTTTTTCCTCAAATAAGCCCGAGTTCAAGAATCCATTTCTTTAATAATATAAAAGAACTGCTGCTATCCCTTCATTGTTTATGAGAACGAAGCGAATAGCAACTTAATATTGTTGTTTTGGGGGAAGAATGTACATTTGATGAGTGAATAGTAAACTCTTTGTGTACATTTCCATCAAATTTTTTCTTTCTTACTTTTTTTTTTTTTTTTAATACTAGCCTGTTACTGAAACACGTATTTGACTCAGCCTCTATGGAGTGGTCATAAAAATAAGTTTGTTTTTGTCTCTGTTTTTCTCCTTAAGTGTGTTCAAGTTATGTTTACATAAGCCTTTCACAAACCAAGTATATTTTAAATTTATTTTTAATAATATGCTTCCAAATGTTTCCTCTATGAAATGATTTTGGGTTTATAATTATCTCATATGTCTCATCGTGCTTATCATGAAATGCATTTCACTGATTCAGCTCTAGTGTTTTTTGCCTTGAAAATCAATGTCGGAGGAGGGGCAGGACAGCGGAAGAGTAGGGTCCCCAAATCACCTGTCCCCACCAAATTACCTAGATAACCTTCAACCATCATCCTGAAAATCTAAACGAATTCGGCCTGAGATTTAAAGAGAGAAGACAGCTGGAATGCGACAGGGAGAAGAGTTCGCGCGTCTATCAAGGTAGGAAGACGGGGAAAAAAAGAAATAAAGACACAAAAGGCCTCCAAGGGGGAGGGGCCCCGGAGGAGCCAGGCTGAGGCCGGGGCGAGTGTCCCCAGGGACAGGAGAGCCCCGTCCCGAGGAGCGGAGCTGCACCAACCTTCCCGGGGAAAGGGCTCGCGGGGGAGTTGGAGCAGGGACCCCAGGAGGGCGGGGGATGCCCTGGGCTCCCGGGAACACTGACAGACACCTGCGCCCCGGGAGAGTGGCCGAGCTCCCATAAGGGCTGGCAGCGCCACGGCGGGACCCTGAGCAGCTCGGGGGGCTCGGGGCGGCTGCTCTGCGGATGGGCTGCGGGGCGGGAGCCCGAATCCAACATGCAGGGCCCCAGATCACTGGCGCCGGGACCAGCCCAGGATCCCGCCTCCCCCAGGGACAGGCAGAGGCCGGGAGGGCCCAGGACAGCGAACGCTCCTGCCCCAGCTGAGCAGATCAGCGGCCCCGCCCGGAGCCTCCAGGCCCTGCAGAAGAGAGCTCCAGAGTTACTGCGGGGGCTGACTCCAGGGCTCAGAGCTGCCGCCGCTGGGGTGTGTTCCTCCTGCGGCCTCACGGGGTAAACAACCCCCCTGAGCCCTGCACCAGGCAGGGGCAGAGCAGCTCCCCCAAGTGCTAACACCTGAAAATCAGCACAAAGGCCCCTCCCCCAGAACCAGCTAGACGGACAAGTTCCAGGGGAAGTCAAGGGACTTAAGTACAGAATCAGAAGATACTCCCCTGGTTGTTTTTTTTTTTTTTTTTTTGATTTCTGATTGCTTCCCCCACCCTTTTTTTTTTCTTTCTTTTTCTTTCTCTTTTTCTTCTCTTTTTTTCCTTTTTTTCTTCCTTTTTTTTTCTTTTTTCTTTTCTTTCTTTTCTTCCTCTTTCTCTCTCTTTCTCCTTTTCCCAATACAACTTGTTTTTGGCCACTCTGCACTGAGCAAAATGACTAGAAGGAAAACCTCACCCTCAAAAGAAAGAATCAGAAACAGTCCCTCTCTCCACAGAGTTACAAAATCTGGATTACAATTCAATGTCAGGAAAGCCATTCAGAAGCACTATTATACAGCTACTGGTGGCTCTAGAAAAAAGCATAAAGGACTCAAGAGACTTCATGACTACAGAATTTAGATCCAATAAGGCAGAAATTAAAAATCAATTGAATGAGATGCAATCCAAACTAGAAGTCCTAACGACGAGGGTTAACGAGGTGGAAGAAATGAGTGAGTGACATAGAAGACAAGTTGATGGCAAAGAGGGAAACTGAGGGAAAAAAGAGACAAACAATTAAAAGACCATGAAGATAGATTAAGGGAAATAAACGACAGCCTGAGGAAAGAAAAACCTACGTTTAATTGGGGTTCCCGAGGGCGCAAAGGGACAGAGGGCCAGAATATGTATTTGAACAAATCCTAAGGCTGAAAACTTTCCTAATCTGGGAAAGGAACAGGCATTCAGATCCAGGAAATAGAGAGATACCCCCTAAAATCAATAAAACCCGTTCAACAACTCAACATCTAATAGTGAAGCGTGCAAATTCCAAAGATAAATAGAAGATTCCTTAAAGGCAGCAAGAGATCAAGAAATCCCTGACACTTTATGGGGAGGAAGTATTATGGGGGGGGGGGGGGTACCGCAGACCTCTTCCACAGAGACCTGCGGCCATATATTCAGGGTCTGGCAGGATATTCAGGGTCCTAAGTGAGAAGAACACATGCAACCAAGAAATAGCTTAGCCAGCAAGGCTCTCATTAAAAAATGGAAGGAGAGATAAAGGTAGCTTCCAAGACAGGAAGGAACTGAAAAGAATAATGTTGACCTCCAAACCAGCTCTGCAAGAAATTTTAAGGGGACTACCTTAAAATTCCCCTTTAAGAAGAAGTCAGGGGAACAATCCACAAAAACAAGGACTGATAGATAGCATGAATGGACACTAAACTCTATATCTGTCAATAGTAACTCTGAATGTGAACGGGCTTAATGCCCCATCAAAAGGGGCAGGGTTTCAGACTGGATAAAAAAGCAGGACCCATCTATTTGCTGTCTACAAAGAGACTCATTTTAGACAGAAGGACACCTACAGCCTGAAATAAAAGGTTGGGAGAACCATTTACCATTCGAATGGTCCTCAAAAGAAAGCAGGGGTAGCCATCCTTATATCAGATAAACTAAAATTTACCCCGAAGACTGTAGTGAGAGATGAAGAGGGACACTATCTCATACTTAAAGGATCTATCCAACAAGAGGACGTAACAAGTCTTCAATATATATGCCCCGAATGTGGGAGCTGCCAATATTAAACCAATTATAACCAAAGTGAAGAAATACTTAGATAATAATACACTTATACTTGGTGACTTCAATCTAGCTCTTTCTACCCTCGATAGGTCTTCTAAGCACAACATCTCCAAAGAAACGAGAGCTTTAGATGATACACTGGACCAGATGGATTTCACAGATATCTACAGAACTTTACATCCAAACTCAACTGAATACACATTCTTCTCAAGTGCACATGGAACTTCTCCAGAATAGACCACATACTGCGGTCACAAATCGGTCTGAACCGATACCAAAAGATTGGGATCGTCCCCTGCATATTCTCAGACCATAATGCCTTGAAATTAGAACTAAATCACAACAAGAAGTTTGGAAGGACCTCAAACACGTGGAGGTTAAGGACCATCCTGCTAAAAGATGAAAGGGTCAACCAGGAAATTAAGGAAGAATTAAAAAGATTCATGGAAACTAATGAGAATGAAGATACAACCGTTCAAAATCTTTGGGATGCAGCAAAAGCAGTCCTAGAGGGGGAAATACATCGCAATACAAGCATCCATTCAAAAACTGGAAAGAACTCACATACAAAGCTAACCTTACACATAAAGGAGCTAGAGAAAAAACAGCAGATGGACCCTACGCCCAGCAGAAGAAGAGAGTTAATTAAAATTGAGCAGAACTCAACGAAATCTGAGACCAGAAGAACTGTGGAACAGATCAACAGAACCAGGAGTTGGTTCTTGAAAGAATTAATAAGATAGATAAACCATTAGCCAGCCTTATGAAAAAGAAAGAGAGAGAAGACTCAAATTAATAAAATCATGAATGAGAAAGGAGAGATCACTACCAACACCAAGGAAATACAAACGATTTTAAAAACATATTATGAACAGCTATACGCCAATAAATTAGGCAATCTAGAAGACATGGACGCATTCCTGGAAAGCCACAAACTACCAAAACTGGAACAGGAAGAAATGGAAAACCTGAACAGGCCAACAACCAGGGAGGAAATTGAAGCAGTCATCAAAAACCTCCCAAGACACAAGAATCCAGGGCCAGATGGCTTCCCAGGGGAATTCTATCAAACGTTTAAAGAAGAAACCATACCTATTCTCCTCAAGCTGTTTGGAAAGATAGAAGAGATGGAGTACTTCCAAATTCGTTCTATGAGGCCAGCATCACCTTAATTCCAAAATCAGACAAGACCCCACCAAAAAGGAGAATTACAGACCAATATCCCTGATGAACATGGATGCAAAAATTCTCAGCAAGATACTAGCCAATAGGATCCAACAGCACATTAAGAAAATTATTCACCATGACCAAGTAGGATTTATCCCCAGGACACAGGCTGGTTCAACACTCGTAAAACAATCAAATGTGATTCATCATATCAGCAAGAGAAAAACCAAGAACCATATGATCCTCTCATTAGATGCAGAGAAAGCATTTGACGAAATACAGCATCCATTCCTGATCAAAACTACTTCAGAGTCAGGGATAGAGGGAACTTTCCTCAACATCTAAAAGCCATCTATGAAAAGCCTACAGCAAATATCATTCTCAATGGGGAAGCACTGGGAGCCTTTCCCCTAAGATCAGGATCAACACAGGGATGTCCACTCTCACCACTGCTATTCAAACATAGTACTGGAAGTCCTAGCCTCAGCAATCAGACAATAAAAAGACATTAAAGGCATTCAAATTGGCAAAGAAGAAGTCAAACTCTCCCTCTTCGCTGATGACATGAATACTCTACATAGAAAACCCAAAAGCCTCCACCCCAAGATTGCTAGAACTCATACAGCAATTCGGTAGCGTTGGCAGGATACAAAATCAATGCCCAGAAATCAGTGGGCATTTCTATACACTAACAATGAGACTGAAGAAAGAGAAATTAAGGAGTCAATCCTATATACAATTGTACCCAAAAGCATAAGATATCTAGAATAAACCTAACCAAAGAGGTAAAGGATCCATACCTAAAAAAATATAGAACAATTCTGAAAGAAATTGAGGAAGCCACAAAGAGATGGAAAAATATCCATGCTCATGGATTGGCAGAATTAATATTGTGAAAATGTCAATGTTACCCAGGGCAATATACACGTTTAATGCAATCCCTATCAAAATACCATGGAACTTTCTCCAGAGTTAGAACAAATTATTTTAATATTTGTGTGGAATCAGAAAAGACCCCCGAATAGCCAGGGGAATTTTAAAAAAGAAAACCATATCTGGGGGCATCACAATGTCCAGATTTCAGGTTGTACTACAAAGCTGGTGGTCATCAAGACAGTGTGGTACTGGCACAAAAACGACGCATAGATCAGTGGAACAGAATAGAGAATCCAGAAGTGGACCCTGAACTTTATGGTCAACTAATATTCAATAAAGGAGGAAAGACTATCCATTGGAAGAAAGACAGTCTCTTCAATAAATGGTGCTGGGGAAAATTGGACATCCACATGCAGAGGAATGAAACTAGACCACTCTCTTTCACCATACACAAAGATAAAATGGATGAAAGATCTAAATGTGAGACAAGATTCCATCAAAATCCTAGAGAAGAACACAGGCAACACCCTTTTTGAACCGGCCACAGTAACTTTTTGCAAGATACATCCACGAAGGCAAAAGAAACAAAAGCAAAATGAACTATGGGGACTTCATGAAGATAAGAAGCTTTTGCACAGCAAAGGATACAGTCAACAAAACTCAAGACAACCTACAGAATGGGAGAAGATATTTGCAAATGACATATCAGAATAAAGGGCTAGTTTCCAAGATCTATAAAGAACTTATTAAACTCAACACCAAAGAAACAAACAATCCAATCATGAAATGGGCAAAAGACATGAAGAGAAATCTCACAGAGGAAGACATAGACATGGCCAACATGCACATGATAAATGCTCTGCATCACTTGCCATCAGGGAAATACAAATCAAAACCACAATGAGATAACACCTCACACCAGTGAGAATGGGGAAAATTAACAAGGCAGGAAACAACAAAATGCTGGAGAGGATGCGGAGAAAGGGAACCCTCTTACACTGTTGGTGGGAATGTGAACTGGTGCAGCCACTCTGGAAAACTGTGTGGAGGTTCCTCAAGAGTTAAAAATAGACCTGCCCTACATACAACCCAGCAATTGCACTGTTGGGGATTTACCCCAAAGATTCAGATGCAATGAAACGCCGGGACACCTGCAGCCCGATGTTTCTAGCAGCAATGGGCCAAATAGCCAAACTGTGAAGGAGCCTCGGTGTCCATCGAAAGATGAGTGGATAAAGAAGATGTGGTCTATTGTATCACAATGGATGGATATCCTCAGCCATTAGAAACGACAAATACCCACCATTTGCTTCAGCACGTGGATGGAACTGGAGGGTATTATGCTGTGAGTGAGTAAGTCCAGTTGGAGAAGGAACACATTATATGGTCTCATTCATTTGGGGAATATAAATAATAGTGAAAGGGAAATATAAGGGAAGGGAGAAGAAATGTGTGGGCAAATATCAGGAAAGGGAGTACAGAACGTAAAGACTCCTAAATCTGGGAAAACGAACTAGGGGTGATGGAAGAGGGAGGAGGGCGGGGGGGGGGGGTGAATGGGTGAGCAGGCACTGGGCGCAGGTCACTTGGACGGCATGAAGCACATCTGGGTAGTTATTCTGTATGTTGGTAAATTTGAAACACCAATAAAAAATTACTTTATTAAAAAAAGAAAATCAATGTCAAGATATACTTAAAATAATAATAGAAATTTAGGAGGAAATTATAGCCATTTAACGTAGATCACCTTTGATAAGTTTATAGCCAAACTAAGATATAATTTTTATTATGCGGTATACAGATTAATCAAATTATAGAAACAAAATTACTTTTATAATTGTATGTTTAAAAATTAAGTAATATAAAATATCACCCAAGAACAAAAATTACTGTTTTTAAATTGTACGTTTTAAAAAATAAAATAAAATAAAATAAAATTAAACTAAATTAACATAAAATAAATAATAAAAGTTCAAATAAAATTAAATTAAAATTAAAATAAATATAAAATAATCAGCTCCAAGAAATCTCCAATGTTGGCCCCAGGCATTTAGCACTGACTGACCTCATTGTGGAAGAATTTGTGGTGAAGCTGTCTTACTTTCATGCCCTGGTGAGGTGATTGGGTTAATTTATTAAAACTGGTAGGAACATTACTTTTTCTTTTACGGCAAACTCCCATAAAGTACACTTAACTACAGGTTAAATTTGACAAAGTATAATCCTTTATCACCATAGGAAGAAGTATTTTACCACCACAGGTAGTAAAAGACAGCCATTGACAGAAAATATATAACTTTTTGCATCTAATCTGTCAGAAACACCCATTTTGAAGTGCATTTAAATGAAAATGAAAACATATTCATCAAAGCAGCACAATGCCAATTTTCAAGAGAATTTTAGAAAATCAGTGTTTTCAACAGATTGTCAGAGGCAAATGAGAATTGCCATTTTGAACTAATAAAAAACAGAGAAGGGAAATTGACTTAGATGACTAGCGTCATTAAATTAAGTGGGATGTGAAAATATTTAAACAGAATAAGTGCTGAAAGTAAATTAGCTATTTCAAATGTCTTCTGTTTGCATTTGCCCAATTTTCAGTCCTAAACCCTGACATTGTGACTTAGAGTTATAATTTTCTTTATCCATCTTGTATGAAAACACTCAGCATACAGTTCCCTCTTGATGCATATTTATCGTGTTAACAATCACCCAGGAACTGTTTTAAGACTTTTGTTACAAAAAAAAAAAAAAAAAAAAAAAAACACAAAAAAACAAAAAAACAAAAACAAAAAAACCCCACCTTTTGTTACTTAATCTTCAACTCTGTAAGATCACCACCACATTAAGAGGAAGAAATTTGTGCATAGAAGTTCAACTTGCTTACCCAATCTATAATAAGTACTAAGTGACAGATTTGGGATTCACACTCAGAGCTTCCCCCCTGCCCCCTTCCCAGTGCTCTTCAAGTGCCTTACCTTACAGTCATAAATCTGACTCAAGCGAGATCATTACAGAAAGTAACCTCACTTGTCCCTTTTCATTCAAGCTACACATTCCATACGGAGTTAAGGCAGAAGTCAAAAGAGAACACAGGGAGAAAGGTTAGGGACACCAGCCATCTCACAATTTTCTTGCTTACTCAATCCCGTGATCTTCATTCTACCTTCTACCACTCGTCAGAGGCAAAAGCCAAGTAGACAAAAATTGAGAAGGCTGACTTCGAGCCTTTTAGTTTTCTCTTTATCTTCCTTGTACTTACACTCACACTTCTCCTTGGATAGCAAGAGTCCGTTGTTGCTTGGACTCTTGCTCCAAGAGTTAACAAGAGGGTGTGGCATTTATTATTAAGCTTCTTCTTGAGAGCTGGCATTCAAGCCAGTGCCTGCCCCTCTAGTCAGTGGCTTTGACCTCTATACAATCTGCTTTTGGGGAGAGTTAAAAAGATAAGCATTGTTTAAAAACTCCCATAGCTGGTTCATTAAGTCAGAATTTCCACTGATACCTGCTAAGTAATGGCTCTGGTAAGCTTATACTATATTAAAGCAGTATTCAAAACAAAATACAGCCTCTCCTTATTCAAGGAGAAACTGAGTCCAGTTTCATGTTAATTTAGCAGAAAGGCTTTCCACACTCTCTAGTCATATGACCAAGCCAATTACTTAACTGTCTGAGGCTTTCTTAACCTTCCTTCTTTATGACTAAGGTCCATTCTTTTGGGAGAAGAATTATGTAAATGAGGTTTAAAGCCAAAATATTCTTTGACAGAAAGGATATGTTTTATTATGAAAAATATTGTTTCTTCAGCTATTGTAAGTTAGCTAATAAATACCAGAGAAAAGCTCTACACACTTCCGATTATTTGAATTCATTTCTCTTTACTTATTTGTAGATTTATGTGTGTGTGTGTGTGTGTGTGTGTGTGTGTATGATTTTATTTGCTTATTTATGAGAGGCCCAGAGAGAGGCTGAGACATAGGCAGAGGGAGAAGCAGGCTCCCCGCAAGGAGCCGATGTGGGACTCGATCCTGGACCCCGGGATCGTGCCCTCAGCTGAAGGTAGATGCTCAACTGCTGAACCACCCAGGCGTCCCTGATTTAGATATATTTCTGTTCAATAAATCTCAGATGTCTACTACTATCACTGATAGTAGAGTTACAGCAGTTAACACGGTAGCTCATAGATCCAACTCTTCTAGGGTTTACATTTTGATGGACGTTTATTTCTTGAGGATTTTTTTTCTTTTAAACAGTCAGTATGAGGCAATTTATTATCGACTCACCTAGTTCTATGTATAACTGTAGCTGTCCATTTAGAAGAATTTGCAAATTACTATTAAATGTTAGAGGGCCTACGTAAAAATTAATAAGTAAATAAATATGTTGACATGTGAGAACGACTTCGGGACAGAGTGCCTCAGGAGGCAGTTAGTTACATAATTATATTCATATGCATTTCACTATCATTGGATCATGTACCAGATTAATGAGATTAGTAATGTTATTGAAGGTGTTGCTCTGCTTTCATTGATTATTTTTAGTTGATATCTCACATACTACAATTTAATCCATTATCACATAAATTCCATCTTCGTTTATAAGAGGACAGTCACATAAAAATGTTTATCAAGGCTGTTATACTCCTTTAAAACTTGGAAACTTTGAAGAATGTGACTACATATTATTAAGCAGAAGTACTTTAAAAAGAGGAAGTACTCAGAGAAAGGAATCATAAACTAATTATCCCAAGTTTGCAAACTATTTCCCCCAGATTTACATTATTTTAACTTTTAGGATGAATTCAGTGTTTTTGCATGAGTACTGCATGTTAAAATGGGAATTCAAAAGTTCTTAAAAATTACTCCAAATTACTAAATGTAATCATTTTCAACATCTGTTGAATGTCAAGCTAGTTGAGTACCTTCAGTTATGCCTGTATACACCTGGATGGATAAATGGATGGATAGATACATAAATAAATGGTGGATGGAAAGAGGAACAAATTGAATTATGCTACAATTAAGTAAATATTAAATGTAACTATACTTGAACTCATCAAAAAATGAAATAGGAATTAAGCTGACAGTGTTGAACTTTAAATGTTTCATAAATACACATTTACTAATACTTAAAATGCTCCTGTGATTAAGAATAAAGGTTAAAATATATTGAGATAGCTAAAATTTTAAATTTCATTCTTAGATAGTATCAATTTAATCCTGCCATTTAAGATGAAAGTACAGCATTTGTACTCACCTCTTCTCTTTCAGATTTTGTACCTTTTTCTATTTTGTAAACATGCATTCTCTTCTGTAACCATAATCTCTCTATCTTATTTTTTATTTTTTTGTATTTAGATGGATTCACTGCTCTTCCCCATTCATTTTACAATATTCATAGTATTTAAGGAGTTTTTAAAAAGTCATCTCTGAGTTGGCTGGATTTCATTGTCATATTATTTTTTTTTGCATGCCTTTTATTTTCTTTTAAAGATTTTTATGTTTATTTGAGAGAGTAGAGAATACAAGTGGGGAAGAAGGGCAGAGGAAGAGGAAGAAGCTGACTCCCCGCTGAGCAGAGAGCCAAGGTACAGGTGGGTGGTTCAACTCCAGGACCCACCCAGGATGAGTGAGAATCATGACCTGAGCCCAAGGCAGACTTAACCAACTGAGCCACCCAGGTGCCCCTTTTGTATGCCTTCTCAATTAAGGCTCATGGATGATGTATTTCTGAGAATTCTGTTTGCTTTTAAAATTTTCTGATTATCTATGGTTTTCTTGTCTTGTTTTTTACTTCTGAGAGGATACCCGGAACACTCACTACCCTGTAAGACAGAGATGTATGTACACACTGAAATTCCTGCCCTGGAAAACTTGAAAGTTGACCAGCCAACCATCTATTGTACTAAATACAATGACAGTTAAGCCCCAGATTTTGTATGAGTTCTCAGAAGAGGAAGAGTTTGGGCAAAAGCACAGAGATGGGAAACAATCATGCAGAGGTACTATCAGAGTTTTGACATTGTGGGAGCACATGGTAAGATAAAACAGGATCACAGAAAGTCAGAGAAAGAGACATGGCCTGGCCCTTGAAGGCCCTGAAACCCAAACTTTGCTTGTAGGAACACTATAATGAAACGATGTCAGTCAATTCCTACTCCACTCCTACCATCACACTCTGCTGTGTGCTTCAAAATCCCACTGTCTTGGGATGCCTGGGTGGCTGGGCGGTTTAGTGTCTTCCTTTGGCTCAGGGCTTCTCCCCCTGCCTATGTCTCTGCCTCTCTCTCTCTCTCTCTCTCTCTCTCTCTCTCATGAATAAATGAATAAATCTTAAAAAAGAAATCCCACTGTCTTTTGGCACGGAGTATCACACTTGTCTTTTCTTCACAGCATTTCTGAGTTGGCTTTATCACAAAGTTGACTTTCTCAGCAATGGCTCTTTTAGAACACACGTGTTCCCTGAAAAAACATTTGACACACATTTGACAATGTCTGCCAGGTGCTTTTGAACTTGAAAACAATTTGGCTACAAAGAATATCTCAGTTTCACACCTTCTTTCTTTCAATACCTGCAGATACTACTATACTATTTTCAAGCAGTAGATTTTGCTTTATGGATTGGTGAAGCCAGCTTAATGTTAAGCCCTTACAGGGACTTGCTTCTTCTCCTAGGGCACCTGAAGAATTTTGTTTGTTTCTTTTAAGATATATATAAAACTGGGATTTATAAATTTCTGTAAGTTGTAATCTCATTTTTTTTTCTGAAAAAATATGTACCCTTTTCATTTGTGGCTTCAGTTCTTCCTGTATTCTATGGATATTATATCCCGATTAATTGATTTATCTGTTAACCTCTTTGTTGTTATGTATCAGCATGTGGCTTTTCTTTTTTTATTCATTATCTCCTAATTAATTATATATCTCTTCCCTTTACATTTACCTCAAATCAATATGCCAGTTTTTCACTTTGAAACCTTTCTTCTTTCGGGTTCTAACTTGTATATTTGTCCCATTTTGACCTTATTTAGAGTCTTTATTTTTCCCTCTGCTCTCAATCATCCATTTTCGTAACTTTGCATTGACTTGTCATCTTGTCCTAGAGCTCTTGTTTTGGGGAATATAGTTGCTTAAAACCTATGGCATGAAGAACTCTCATGCCATTGTTCTTCTGTTCCTTGGGTTATGTTTAATTTCAAACTGGGGATTTTTCCTTTATTTTGTCCTGTTTTGTCTTACTCAGTGTGTTAATATAGTTAATGGGCCTCACCCCACCCCACCCCCGCCCCATTACTCTTGTTTAATTTGGAATTTGTATTCTTACCTCACCATATTTTATTCTGGGAGTGAATTTACTCTGACATGCTTTGTTTTTGTCTTGCTGTGGTAGCTGACATATTCACTCTCCCTGCGTCTGGAAGAAGATGTCCAGTCCCCCAATCCCTAGAGCCTCTGAATATGTTACTTTAAGTGTCAAAAGAGCCTTCACAGAAGGGAGTAAGTTAAGGATTTTGAGAGAGAAATATTCTGGATTGCCTGTGTGGGGCTGATATAATAAAAAGAATCCTTAGCAGAGGGGAGTAAGAGAAAAATTGAATAGCGATGTGCGATGGAAACGGTTGTTGAAGCGATGTGTTTGAAGATGAAGGAAGGGAACAAGAGCCAAGGAATGCAGGCAGCCTCGAAAGCCTGGAAAAGAAAAGAGAACAGGTTCTCCCCTGGAGCCTCTGGGTGGAACCAGTGCCACTAACACCTTGATTTCAGGCTGTGAGATCCGAATCAGACTTCTGGCCTCTGGAACTGTATGTGAGATAATAAATTTTTATTTTAAGCCACTAATTTCTTCTATTTTACTGTAGCAGACATAGGGAATTAACACAGTAAAGGATGTTTAGAACAATTCTTCCTTAGATCTGGACATAATCTGAGCCATTTTACTTTTGGGTGGAATTCTTTCTTTTTTTTTTTTTTTTTTCATTCCAAAGTGTATTCACTCTTAATTTCATGAATCTCCTTAGTCACTAGTCTGGTCAAGGAAATATTTGTGGTTATTTCATTGATTATGTTTTGTTTTGTTTTTCTTTTTGTTTTAATCTCTGATTGCCAGTTCCTTCCTGGTGCTCTGCTCTGTAGGCATGTATTTTAAGGGGCTTGACTTCTATCCCTGGCAATGAATTCTGTCATATGTCCCTACCACACTTTGCTTACCCATTCCTCTGAAGTTGGAAACTAAACTAACATGACAGCTCCCTGCTAGTATAAATAATGGTATTAGTATCAGCCTTGCAATGGTCGCTTTAAAGAATGAGATTATAGGATCATGGCTTATATGCTTATTTAATTTTATAATATGTTGACTAATTGTTCTTCAGCATGGCTGCAGAAGACATTTTAGATCATGAAGATTTGTTTTTTTTTAAACCCATATCCTTATAATCATGTGTATAGTTTGACCAGTTTGACCTAACTTTTACCAATGTGATACATGTAAAATAGTATCTAATTTTTGTTTTTACTTTTTCTGATCGGTAAGAAGGCTAAGCATTCTTGATGAATGTGCCTGCCATTCAGTGACTCTAAGAGGCTGAGCCCCTAGTAAGTGAAGGGAATGTACAGAGGCAGCACCCACTGGGGCCAGAGAAGACTGAAGGAGGCTCGAGACCATGGCCTGGTTCTAGTGTAACTGATAAATAAAGGTAAATACAGATTGTCCCTGAGGGAGGGGGGTGTATGCAGTGGTGGATGGGGGGTGGGATGGAGCTAACCACAGAGTTTGGTCTCTGTACAGAGCCCAGCTGTTTCCAGAGGACATAGACTGGGGCCTGGAACAGATGCCTGGAGAATGAGACTTCTAGGCTTGACCAGAAGAGGATTCATTATGAGGGCCAGGGAATGTAAATCTAGGGGTTTTCCCTTTCTCCAAACCTCTTGGGAAATAATTAGGAAAAGAATAGCAAAAGAGACAGTGGCTTGTTGTAAAAATACACGAGCCTATTCCCAGTGGTGGGGGAAAATTCAAAACATTTTAGGGTTGTATAGAATTATGAAATGCCCTCAAATCCACACCTATACACTCACATATACCAAAGCTATAACTGTTTCACATAAGTTAAATAATATTACTAATAAGATCTAATGTGAATTGTTTTCTATCATTCAGGCATGGTTAAACCCTAGTTCTCTCAGGTATTGCCTTCTCTGTGGGGAGATTCAATGATGTGGTTACTGTAGACACAAGAAAGAATGTTCTTTAGTTAATCCAAGTCCTCTTTTCTCTTGTTTTGATGTCAAGTGCAAGATACACAAATTCAAGTTGATGATAGTTCCCAGTGGATGAAAGCAATGGCTCTAGTCTGAGTTGTGGCAGTCCTTGAATCCTGTGAGTAGCAGCAGGGTTCCTGGTGTGTGCTGATGTAATCCCTAGGTCACAGAACACTGATGCTGGCTTGCATCATAATAGCCCTGTTGGTATGTTGAGCACTGGTCAGGACAGTGATTTAGTGAGGAAGTAGTTTCTCTACTGATTTGTTGTTCGTGAGTGTACAAGTGAACTAGTTTGATTCTTCGTTATTGTTAGCCGACTCTCTGAGCTGAGTTTCAGGGAGAAAGGTACTGATTGGAGTCACTCTCTGAAGAGGTGAACCATGAAGCAGAAACGAAAAAGGAAGCATCTAGAAAGGACAAGTTCCCCCCAAACTGTCAAGAGGTCAAAAGGTATGTGTTAAGCATCTTCTCTGAGCACAGGGTGACAAGGAACTGCCTCTAAAGAAAGGAGGAGAGAAGAAGGGAAGCGGGGGAGGGATGTGTATATATGCTAGTCTTTCTGAGGGCTCAGATAGTCTCTGAGAGTCAACAGAAAATTCAAGTGACCAAAACCTTGTCTCTGCAGCTTAAGACCTGTGCCATCTCTATGTCACTCTGGGTTACTGCACTACAGACTTAGTGAGTGGCTGATTAGTACTCTTTCTGTGGAAATTGTATTTTCCTATATTTTATTTCTGCCTAAGGGCATTAATGTAGTATAGGATGTTATTATAAGTATTACAGTAGTACTTTCTCCTGTTAATGAAGAAGAAAATGTGGCTCATAGAAGTAAGGAGAAATTTTTAAAAGAGCACTTGAAACTGGTTGTACAGGGATGAGAGTATAAAGTCAGAATTTACTTACTCAGAAGCAAAAAAGAATTTTGTCTCAGACTATGAGAATGTAAATGCGGGGTTCCTATCTAAAATGCAAGAAAAGGGCAGAATATGTACATATACCACTGTTTAATGATAATGGTTAAATTGAGGAGATTGTTTCTGAAGAAATGGAAAACTGAAGTAGTTCTGGTTGCTATGGAAATTAAAAGTAAACAAGTAACATCTAGAAGGAGAAACCATTGTTCAGTGGTGGGGAGTTGGGGGAGGGCAGATTAAGGCTAACCCTGAAGTTACAAGTGTTGACTCCTACTTGGGAAGAGGACTTGATATTTCCAACAATGTTTGTGCTTTCTGGGGAGAGAAGACAATACTCTGGTCCCTGAGGCAAAAGGTGAATCCTCTGAATCAGAATACTTCTCCTGCTATTCCTCCTTGAGTCATCTGTCTTCTGCAGGTAAGGGGCAAGGAAAGGCATGCAAAGTCTAGGCAGATTAGGGCAGTGGGAGCCTGAAGAGACTGGTAGACACCCAGCTCAGCATCTCTCAGCTAGTGGGAGAAAGGTACACATCAGAGCCAGTTATAATCTTATCCTCATCTCAATTTGGGAATCCGAGTTTCTTGTTCTTATATCCTCACTAGGAACTGAATATGAACAGTTTTCATGGGGCAGCCCCAGTGCCGCAACCATTTAGGGCCGCCTGCAGCACAGGGCGTGATCCTGGAGACCCTGGGTGGAGTCCCATGTCAGGCTCTCTGCATGGAGCCTGCTTCTCCCTCTGTCTTTGTCTCTGCTTTTCTTTCTCTCTGCATCTCTAGAAATAAATAAATTAAAAAATCATTTTTTTCTTTTTACTGTTCAGAACAAAGTAAGTATTTCCATAGAAGTCAATGGGAAGAATAGGTTAGGGAGAATAGTATAGGAGGGGGAACAGAATGGAACCAGCTGTTTTTCTGACTCATATTGAATTTTTTAGGAATCTCAAAAACAAGCAAATTTAATCCACCACCTGGCCACTGTTTGGAAGACAATACTCTGGTTCCTGAGGCAAAAGGTGAATCCTCTGAATCAGATTACTTCTCCTGCTATTCCTCCTTCAGTCATCTGTCTTCTGCAGGTAAGGAGCAAGGAAAGGCATGCAAAGTCTAGGCAGATTAGGGCAGTGGGAGCCTGAAGAGACTGGTAGACACCCAGCTCAGCATCTCTCAGCTAATGGGAGAAAGGTACACATCAGACCCAGTTATAATCTTATCCTCATCTCTTACTTGGGAATCCGAGTCTCTTGTTCTTGTATCCTCACTAGGAACTGAATACAAAGATTTTTCATGGGCAGCCCCAGTTCCGCAACTGTTTAGGGCCGTCTGCAGCCCTGGGTGTGTTCCTGGAGACCCTGGATCGAGCCCCATGTCAGGCTCTCTGCATGGAGCCTGCTTCTCCCTCTGCCTGTGTCTCTGCCTCTCTTTCTCTCTGCATCTCTAGGAATAAATAAATAAATAAATAAATAAATAAATAAATAAATAAATAAATCATGATTACTCATCAGAACAAAGTAAGTATTTCCATAAAGTCAATGGGAAGAATAGGTTAGGTAGAAGAGTTTAGGAGGGGGAACAGAATGGAACCAGCTGTTTTTCTGACTCATATTGAATTTTTAGGAATCTCAAAATCAAGCAAATTTGATCCACCACCTGACCCCTCTGTGGAAGACAATACTCGGGTCCCTGAGGCAAAGGGTGAATATTCTGAATCAGAATACTTTTCCTGCTATTCCTCCTTGAGTCGTGTGTCTTCTGCAGGTAAGGGGCAAGGAAAGGCATGCAAAGTCTGGGCAGATTAGGGCAGTGGGAGCCTGAACAGACTGGTAGACACCCAGCTAAGCATCTCTCAGCTAGTGGGAGAAAGGTACACATCAGACCCAGTTATAATCTTATCCTCATCTGTTACTTGGGAATCCGAGTGTCTTGTTCTTGTATCCTCACTAGGAACTGAATACAAACAGTTTTCATGGGGCATCCCCAAAGCGGCAGTGGTTTAGGGTGCCTGCAGCCCAGGGCGTAATCCAGGAGACCCTGGATCAAGTCCCATGTCAGGCTCTCTGCATGGAGCCTGCTTCTCCCTCTGCCTGTGTCTCTGCCTCTCTTTCTCTCTGCATCTCTAGGAATAAATAAATAAATCTTTAAAAAAAAAAGATTACTGTTCAGAACAAAGTAAGTATTTCCATAGAAGTCAAAGGGAAGAATAGGTAAGGGAAAAGAGTATAGGAGGGGGAACAGAATGGAACCTGCTGTTTTTCTGACTCATATTGAATTTTATAGGAAACTCAAAATCAAGCAAATTTGATCCACCAACTGGACCCTCTTTGGAAGACAATACTCTGGTCCATGAGGCTAAAGGTGAATCCTCTGAATCAGAATACTTCTGCTATTCCTCCTTGAGTCATCTATTTTCTGCAGGTAAGGGCAAGGAAAGACATGCGAAGTCTAGGCAGCTTAGGGCAGTGGGAGCCTGAACAGACTGGTAGACACTCAGCTCAGCATCTCTCAGCTAGTGGGAGAAAGGTACACATCAGACCCAGTTATAATCTTATCCTCATCTCTTACTTGGGAATCCGAGTCTCTTGTTCTTGTATCCTCAGTAGGAACTGAATACAAACAGTTTTCATGGGGCATCCCCAGTGCTGCAGTGGTTTTGGGCCACCTAAGCCCAGGGTGTGATCCTGGAAACCCTGGATCGAGTCCCATGTCAGGCTCTCTGCATGGAGGCTGCTTCTCCTTCTTCCTGTGTCTGCCTCTCTTTCTCTCTGCATCTCTAGGAATAAATAAATAAATAAATAAATAAATAAGTAAATAAATAAATAAATAAATAAATAAATAAATCTTTAAAAAAAAAAAAAGATTACTGTTCAGAACAAAGTAAGTATTCCCGTAGAAGTGAATGGGAAGAATACGTTAGGGAGAATAGTATAGGAGGGGGAACAGAATGGAACCAGCTGTTTTTCTGACTCATATTGAATTTTTTAGGAATCTCAAAATCAAGCAAATTTGATCCACCACCTGGCCCATCTTTGGAAGACAATACTCTGGTCCCTGGGGCAAAAGGTGAATCCTCTGAATCAGAATACTTCTCCTGCTATTCCTCCTTGAGTCGTGTGTCTTCTGCAGGTAAGGAGCAAGGAAAGGCATGCAAAGTCAAGAAGATTAGGGCAGTGGGAGCCTGAACAGACTGGTAGACACCCAGCTAAGCATCTCTCAGCTAGTGGGAGAAAGGTACACATCAGACCCAGTTATAATCTTATCCTCATCTCAATTTGGGAATCCAAGTCTCTTGTTTTTGTATCCTCACTAGGAACTGAATACAAACAGTTTTCATGGGGGAGCCTGGGTGGCTCAGATGTTTAGCGCCACCTTCAGCCCGGGGCCTGATCCTCCAGACCTGGGATCCAGTGCCTTGGTGGGCTCCCTGCATGGAGCCTGCTTCTCTCTCTGCCTGTCTCTCTCTCTCTCCTTCTGTCTCTCATGAATAAATAAGTAAATAATCTAAAAAAACAAAAACAAAAAACAAAAGGAACACAAACAGTTTTCACTATCAGACGTTAGAGAGAAAGTCCGTGCATTCATTTTGGGAAAATATCATTTCTTTTAGGGATGTATCCAGAATTGCTGTATGTCAGTTAAACCTACAAGCAAAGAATTAATGTAAAATTAAACCAAAGATTTCAGTACTCTAGTAATTTCTCACTGAAGAGATGTAAAAGAGCTCTGAATCTTTAGTCATCCATGTAAAAGAGTCTTATAGGTAATGACTTACGGAACATGAGCTCCCCATGCAAAACTACAAAACACATAATCTAAAGTAGATTCTGCAAACACAATGAACACTAAGATTTAGCTTCAAAGAAAATCATTTACTTGAACAATAGGAATGGTAAATAAGAATGTTTACAGTTATTAAACATGTAAAAACATAAAACACTATCAATAAAAAGATTTAAAAAACCAAGTTTTAGAAATGAGAAATAATGTTCTAGAAATCATAAGAAATGTGGATGAGTTAAACATCACATTTGTCAGAGGAAAAGAACATTTGTGACCTGAAGGCTAGAGCCATGCTAGAGCCGGGAATTACTTACAATATAAATCAGAGTGATCAATACATTGGCAATACAAAAAAAAGGATTAAGATAAATGAGGATAAAATGTGAAAGTATGACATATCAAACTAATGATTGTTTAGAATAAAACAGAGAACGTAAGACAGATAAAGAAGTAATTGCCAAGATTTTTTTTTCAGAACTCTGGAAGATACAAACCCTTAGAATCTGGAAACATTATTAGGAAGCTCGTTACAGAAATGGCAAAAATAAATCCCCACTAAACTAAGGACACTAAAGCCAATATTCAGAACCTCAATAACAAAGATGTTAAAGCAACTGGGGAGAAGCACACAGTCTTTCAAAAGAATGGTGATCTGTCAGACAGTGACCATATCCACATATAAGATAATGTGCTGGATGAAAAGAACAGTCACATCATAAAGAAAAGAAGGGTGAAAAAAAAAAAAAAAGAAGGGTGAAAAAAAGACAGGTTTCAGATAAAAAAGTAGAAAACATAAAAGATAAAAAATTTGAAAACACAGAACGTATTTGGAAAGATGAAATGGAACCCAGGAACAGAAGGTGAGCTGAGAAGTCTGTGATTGAATGCCAGTAGGTTTGATGATTTTCACACCCAAACCAGGAATCACTGATTCACAGATAATCCACCAAACAGATGTAACTGAAGTACTGGATGACAGTCACATACAACATGACTGGGAGCTCAAGTATTCTAAGCTCCTTATTTTGCACTAAGAGTGGGTGGCACCATTGACTCAAATAAACAACTCTACGCTCAGAAAAGAAAGGAAATCAGGTAAATAGAGCCTGCCCGTTTGTAAAGCCCCTAGTCAGTCCAGAGTATGTGGAGCATTTATTATCATCTACCGAAGGCTTTAACAATTTACCGCAAACAGTGGATTAAGGACAACAAAAATGTATTCTCTTATGGTTCCAGAGGTCAGAAGTCTAAAATACGGCATATGGACCCGTCATCTAATCCCAAATAATGTTCCCATCTCAGGGTCCTTAATCTAATAATATCTGCAAAGTCCCTTGGGCCTTAAAGGTAACATTATGGACTCTGCAGATAGGATATGGGCATCTTCTGATGAAATGTGTGAGACACAGTGACGTATGTATAGTCAGGGAAACAAATACTAAAATATATGGACTGTACACTGTGATGACACAATTTCAAGACACACCGCAGCGACCTCAATAAAGACAATGTACATATATTATATCCAGCTAGCCATGAGCACTTGGGAAAAAGTAAAAATGGTCGAATACTTCTATTTTGGAGCTTTGGCCAGAAAAAAGACTATACTATCCATGAATGTCTGACACAGAGTAAGAAGCAATCCAAGTGCACTGAATATATGAAACACTAGATATATCTTTTAATTCTAATTCAATTTACAGAAATCTTAAAGAAGCAAAAGGATACTCCACAGCCTGGTGAGAGTACCTCACAGGAAGAACACAGTGCCGTTGTCTCAAGTGACCTCCCCTGTGCCTCTGAGAATAAGAATACGGGTAAGTCGAGATGTCTGAACTGGAGGTGGGTAGTGGCAAAGGGAGATGTAAGCATGGCTGAGGGTCCAGCTGAGCATTTCTATTTACAGACTCATAGATGAGAGTTAAAAAGTGATCCAGGCCATGTCCAGATGAGAGGGATAACACAAGGTCTTTTTTCTCTCCAGGAGATGTTCATTGCATCTATATAAAACAAAGCCTGGAGATTCAAGGGGAATCTCAGAGAGGACAAATATCCATAAGTGCAGGGCCATGTTTGCAAAGGTGGAGTCTAAAGAAATGTCAGATCTCTCGGAGAAATGGAAATATAAACTCAGTGTGAACCTGAGAAGATGAATTCTGTTGGTCATAATGTTGGCAAATCTCTGACAGCTGGTGTGAAATGGGCCAGCAAAGAACAGATAGGGCATCCAAGAAGGAACCAGTAGATTTTGCTTTTTCGCTAAGAGAGGACTGAACTCCTTAGCATATGTCCTTTCATGGGGGAAGAAGGGGCAGAGATTGGAAAGAGACCCTTCGATTCTTCTCCAACAACCTCCTAACCCTCATGAGCACACAGGAATATTTATTCCATCACATACTCTACTAGGCTTAGCACAAAGTCCTCTCACAGTTAACCCTATTGACACTTGTCTCTTCATTTCCCATTCTCTGGTCCCATTTCTTTCTTTTCTTTTTCTTTTTATTTTTATTTTTTTAAGGATCTTAATCATTTATTCACAAGAAACACATATAGAGAGAGGCAGAGACATAAGCAGAGGGAGGAGCAGGCTCCCTCAGGGAGCCCAACTTGAGACTCAATCCCAGGAAGCCAGGCTCATGCCCCGAGGCAAAGGCAGGTGCTCAACCACTGAGCCACCCAGGCATCCCTCTGCTCCCATTTCCTTATACTCTCAGACAGACTCATAAATTCAGATCCTCACATCTTGAACCTTCACAACTCATTTTGCAGCATATGTATTCCTCAAGTTTGCCTTCTCTAATGACATCCTTAGATACTATCATCTCAAACTCACACAAATAATCTCACTCTTGTAGAACTTCATATTTCACATTAACAGTGAACAAAGCCACACAATCATATAACATCGTGTAAAACTCCTCTGTCCCAGGTCGCTTAGGCCCCTCAGGTAATTCCACAATCTAGGACCTCGCGTGAGGTCTTGCCTCTATCCTTGCCTCTATCCTAGCACTTTCACAATCTCAACAGATCTCACAAAATTACCCAGGTCCATATCTCTCTCATAAATCAAATAGACAATACGTCACAACTTGAACCTCAGTAGTACATGACACCCAGATCACTCATACCACCTTTACATATACGGGATTATGCAGTACCATTCGCTAATATATGATGCTCATGCTACCTTTACGTAGAATGGCCATGGCACCCGTACGACTCCTACGTAAAATTGTTGAAGAAACATGACAGACACGTACACAATCAGACAGTACTCACCGAACACGGTACACATACTACGTCTCTAAAAAATAATCCACCCCACACTGACTTGTCTCATGCCTATAACATGACCTACCAGATACTCTCCAGTGACCTAAGAGACAAAGTAGGTGCATTTTGTGATGTTAAATTTGGGTACAAGCTTAAATAAACTTTTTAAACATAGGAAGAGACTTAATATGTTTGAGTTATTTTATCAGGAACAGAAATTTACCTATTTACTGAAAGTTGAGTTTGCAAATGTAGATTAAGAGGAAGAACAACTAACTGGCGATTTTCGGGATGTGTTGAAGTTCATGATAGAGGTAAAACCCGATCCCAGAAATATACATATTTTACTAGGAAAACAATCAACAACTTAGAATTTAGCTGTTAATTGGGAAAGTTTAGTGGTAGGCTTATGAGTATGGTAAGTATAGAGGCAAAAACTGATCAGAACAATGTGTGTGGAACATGACGAAGATGACACCACTAACTAGGCCAAGTGACAGCTGAGCCATTTGGCCAGTCCGTAGCTCCTGACAGGGGAGCTGTGCCCGTTGCTGGGAAGTGCCGTCTGGAGTCAGCTTTGGGGATCCTCCTGGAGTCTCCAGTCCTGCAGAGCTGTGCAGCAGAGCCCTCAGGTGAGGTCCCTGGAGCACAGGAGCAGATATGTGGAAGAGGAGGCCAACTGATCGCAGTCTGTCATTCCTCCCTGTAAATCCTAACCCTCCCCGGAGGCAGCAGGACCTCGGTATCATAAACCACAGGTGGCAGACTGAAGACCTGTACTGACATACCTGCTCTGCATTTATTCTTGTGGTAAATGGAGTAGTAATAACAAATAATATGGGCACCTTACCATGTGCCAGGCAAGAATTTGAGCCTCTGATCAACTGCAGAAAACAACCTAGGGCTCTCATGCTCTCTTAGGTAACCAGACATTTCATTCCAGCAAATATTTTTAGGTACCTAGATTTTAGACCTTTGGATAGAAGCCAGACTATAATCTTCCTGGGAAGAAGTGCTGTGTGTGTTATTATACATGGTATTTCTCGAATGTTTAATGGAGGCAAAGATATCATCTATCTGATTGTCCTTCTCTTTCCCAGAAGTCTTAAACACAGATGAAGACATTCTACTTTCTGGACCCTCTGGGTTGGCCCAAGGCCACAGCCAGAGGGCAGAAGTTTCAGACTCAGAATATATTTCCCGTATCTCTCCTGCAGACAAGCTCTTTGACAGAGGTAATATGGTGGGAGTGGGAGGGGCTGGGGGGAAATCAGGCAGGGAGGTGAGGCAGCATGTTAGCCAAAAATTAGAATTACGAGCCTATGCCCCGCAATGCCATAAAGGACCCCTTCTCACGAGGACTGTCCAAGGTCTGTATTCCTAATTAATAAGCAGAAATGTACCAGGGAGGCCTCCCTGTCTTCTTTGGAAGAAGCTCTTAAAAGATCTGAATGAGAAGATAAAATATCTAAGAGAAATGTGGAAATATATTTTCGGAAAGGAAGTTTGGGCCATGACCGTGAAGTCTTAATTTGAACATTTCCAGCACCAGGGTTCCCCGGGAACTTTGAAAATTCATTTTACCTGCATTTGTACATTATATATCTATCTTTTTTAAAGATTATATTTATTTTTTTATGAGAGGCACAGAGAGAGAGAGAGAGAGAGAGAGACAGGCAGAGGGAGAAGCAGGCTCCATTCAGGGAGGCTGTAGTCGGACTGGATCCTGGGTCTCCAGGATCACACCCCCAGCTGAAGGTGGCCCTAAACCACTGAGCCACTGGGGCTGCCCTCTATCTATCTATCTATCTATCCATCCATACCTCCTCCGTGTGTTTTTAAGGGTTAATAGATAGATACCAGATATC
>NW_023331936.1:0-31275 GCF_011100685.1 Canis lupus familiaris | reverse complement strand
GGTGACAGAAGCGGCACTCAGTGACTTGATGTGACATGCATTAAATCATTAGAGAAGCTTGACCCTGTGGAAATATGTAACTTCAGCTTCTCTCTGGCCTGAGGTCAGTGCTACTGGCAATAATAGCATTTCCTGGTAAAATTCAATTAAATAAATCCCGGAGTTGTTTTTCTTCAAAATAATTTTGACTTAATTTCTTCTTTTATATAAAAAGACAACAAATTACATTTCAGAGAATGCTGTTTAGGTTATGAGGTTCCCGTCAGAGCTGTTTTGCAATACGTGTTTACATAATCTGAAGTGAAGTGGGCAGTCAGCTGTGAAACGCCAGCCAGGCCGCCTTGTGCGCATTTCACTTTGGATCACAAACCAATGTAACATTCTATTGTTTAAGTGTCAACTAGATTTAGGTTTTGTTTGGGACATTCAAATTGGGATAAGAAAACAAACTGCCACCACCAAATTCTAAAAAGCAATAAGGTCAGTTTAAACACGCAGCACCAATACTTTTGCTTTTATCAATGAACTCAAACATTTGACATTTTGACTCCTGATATTTAAGTAAGTCAAGTCTTTGGAGAGAAAATTTTATGGAATCCATTTGTATTGCCCAATGTTACTACTTATTTCCCCTATTAAGCAACTGTGCTTTGCTGTCCCAAGATTCGGAGAAGTGAATAATGTACTTTTAAAAATGCAAAGAGAACAATAAATAGTATACTGAAGCAGTTAAATACTTCTCACAAAATTTCTAGAAAAATATATTATTTATAATGATATAATACTTAGAATAGTAATTTATAATTGCCAAAATAAAAGCCATTATACTTTACATGATCTCATATGATGGTGAATGTATCAAATATCCAAAATTTTGGAGTTATTAGGAGTCTGAAAATGGGTCCTTGCTGCCTTTTTCTTTTTTTTATACCAGTTCTCTCTGAAGATCCCAACTGGAAGGGGTTTTATTTTTTCCAATGGTCCCTTGTATTATAGTTAACTACATACCTAGTTCTTTACTAAAGTTCTTTTAGAATATGAATGAAATCTCACATATCTCAGACTCCTCTAAAGCACTGAATGCCGGGATCCCTGGGTGGCGCAGCGGTTTGGCGCCTGCCTTTGGCCCAGGGCGCGATCCTGGAGACCCGGGATCGATTCCCACATCAGGCTCCCGGTGCATGGAGCCTGCTTCTCTCTCTGCCTGTGTCTCTGCCCTCTCTTTCTCTCTCTGTGACTATCATAAATAAATAAAAATTAAAAAAAAAAATTTTAAAAAAAAAAAAAAAAAAAAAAAAAAAGCACTGAATGTAGTAGTTATTTATTTATGGAAACGAATGTCAAAGAGATTGCAAAATGTGAGTAAAGTGAGTTTTTCCTTTTAATACAGTCCCTATTTGTGGGTAAATTCATTCTTTACTGTAATAATTTTTTGGGTGTGATGGGGAAAACTGATTTTGGATGATTATCTGCAGGTAATCAAATGTCTGAGGGCATTTCTTGATCTTTTTGGCCCAGGATGAGCATAATCTATTTTCATCGAAACTTTCTACGGAAAACTTCTCTAAATAAGCCATTTTAAATTTTATAATGTCCTCAGTTGTGTGTTAAATCAGCAAAATTCAAAGACACTAAGGTTAGCTACATACATCAGAATGGTAAAATAAAATAAGTAAAACAAATTTAATTAGAAAATTCGAAAAGGCAAAACTAGAGAAAGTTTAAAATTATAATGTGATCCAAATGAATTCATATCTCATCATTCCAATGTATGAGCCAGGACATACACACTCCCATAGACAGCATCTGCCCAAGCTAAATGAGCCAAAGGCATCAGTTTCATGAAAAGAAACTTAAAGCAAAATCATTCAGTATAAGCCTAATGTAGCATTTTGGAAGTTCTAAATTATTTAAGTCTTTTATTTTTTTAAAGATTTTATTTATATTTTTATGAGAGACACACACACAGAGAGGCAGAGACACAGGCAGAGGGAAAAGCAGGCTCCATGCAGGAAGCCTGATGTGGCACCCGATACCGGAACTCCAGGATCACGCCCTGAGCTGAAGGCAGGCGCCAAACCACTAAGCCACCCAGGGATCCCCTTAATAAGTCTTTTAAAGAAAAAAACAAATATCCACATTCCTTCTTAATTCAGTAAATAATGCATTGTCATATTCATTTTGATTACATGGACAAAGATATACCAAGTTATTTTTCCATGTGTTAAAACTTTCAAGTATATTTCTGAAAAGAGGAAATGAAAATTCTGTTTCTGAAGTTTTCAGAGAGAGGGGACTAGGGATAAATAGGGACTAAACGTTAGTCTTAAGGAGTTAGGTAACTTTTGATTCCTATGTCTCTAACTGAATAAGACTGAAGTCACAAAGATGCAGGAGCTCCCAAGCATAGAGACATTTCCTCCATGTATACTCTAAGAGGTTATCATAGGGATACACTTATTGCAGAATCTTCTAATCAGGGACACCTGGGTGGCTCAGTGGTTGAGCATCTACCTCTGGCTCAGGGCATGATCCTGGGGTGCTGGAATCGAATCCTACATCAGGCTCCTCACAGGGAGCCTGCTTCTCCCTCTGCTTGTGTCTCTGTCTTTCTCTCTCTGTGTGTCTCTCATGAATAATAAAATCTTAAAAACAAAAACAATAACTTTTGAGCCTGGCTCCATTTACTGCATATTAATGTTTGTGAAGATGAAATAACATAATGTCTGAGGTTGGCTTTAAAATATTACAGTGGAAAAGGAAAAAAAGAACAGATGAAGCAAATACAGCTTAAGATTTATAATTACTAAATATAAGGAATGGGGATTTGGGAGGGTTATCCTATTATTTTCTCTACTTTTGAGTATGCTTGAGAATTTTCATGAAACTTTTACAAAAAGAACTTTAAGAAATACCATGATTTTCCATACATCTGTCTATGGAATAGACAGAAGTTTTTTCTCAAAGAAATTATGGGTGGTCTGAAATTTTGGGCTCTTTACCAGGCTTTAGAAAAGACCATTTCACCTTTCTTTTCTTTTTTCAAAAAGATTTTATTTGAGAGAGAGAGAGAGAGAGAGAGAGAGAGACAGAGGAGGGGGAGAAGGAGAAGCAGGCTCCCAGCTCAGCGGGAGAACGTGGGGCTCCATCCCAGGAACCTGGGATCATGACCTGAGCCGAAGGCAGATGCTTAACTGATTGAGCCACCCAGGTACCCCTCACCGGTTTTTCAAAAACCATTTTGCCTATCTTTCTCAGAAATAGAAAGTAACATAAATATATCCTAGAATGTGGAATGTGTATTAACAAAATATACTTAAAAAAAAAAGATTTTATTTATTTATTCATGAAAGGCACAGAGAGAGAGGCAGAGACATAGAGGGAGAAGCAGGCTCCATGCAGGAAGCCCAATGTAGGACTTGATCCGCGGACTCCAGGATCACATCCTGAGCCCAAGGCAGACATTTAACCGCTGAGCCACTCAGGTGTCCCACAAAATATACTTTTTAACGTTAGCCTAAAATCAGAGAACTAACTTTTCAAGCTGAACATGAAGTCTATATTACATGGAAGACATGGCTTTGAATTTGGGTTTAGATTTTAGTTTGAATGAAAAAGAGGAGAGTTAATTTCAAGAATCCAGATTCCCTAATCCTTTTCTCAGATCCAAGAGATTTTTCTTATGGGGATTTAATCTCTACCCTGTCAGTTAACAAGTAAGGCAGTGGTGGTGGTGGTGGTGGTGGGGGTCCCCTTCTTGCAAGTCTTACCTCAAAAAGGATTAGTCCTTTCTTGTGGTAAATCAACACTTCAACCCCCTACAATATACTGGGCAGGAGGCCTCACTCTTCTGGACCCTTCTCCATTTCCCTTTTCCCTTGTAAGGATTCATGTACCTGAGACAGTTACTTGCTTCCTATATGCTTCCCCACTGGTACTGTCATGACATCCTGTGCAATGCTAAGGGATTCAAATAGCAAAAGAGCCCTTTTGGGTGTATGGAGACAATCATATTGGTTCCTATGCAAAATCTGGCTGGGGGTTCTAGCATTTTGACCTAAATTACTAGTACTAGATTAGAAAAAAGAAGTCAGAGGCAACAAACTCTCCTAGTTTGTTTATTTTGTGTAAGTTTCATGACCAAAGAGCCCCTCTACTGACATTCTTTCTTTCTCTTTTAAATAGAGATAAAGGATGCAGTTAAGAGTTCATTCTATTAACACTGATGCCATGGAGAATTCTTTTTACAAATGAGGTATTTGGTTTACTGTCCCAAACAGTACATGTTTGGATAAACTGCAGAAATGGTCTAGCAAGCAATAAAATGAAAGTGAATACATTGAAACATAAGACAGAAATAGCATCTGGCAATAGTTGCTGTGATACCCTGAGAATCCTTACTGTAGTCAAAATAAACCTACCCACCTTATATCCATAAAAAGCAAAACCCAGCATTTTTTTCGAAGGGCATACACTTCTACTCAGAAAAGACAGTGAGAATGAAGGGGTGGTAAATTTGAAAAGAGACAAAGATCATTCTTCTTGCTCCTTTCTCCACTCTAATCCAAATTACTTATTCATGGACTACTATTCCCCACCCCCCTTTTAAAATGATTTTAGGAAGACATTTAGAATTACAGCAACAATAGCATTTACAAGTGAATTTATGTGGAGCTGTTCTCAAAGTTCAAAATGCCATGAAAGATCTTGAGAAGACCTTGAGTATTTCACATAAAAAACTGAACAATCAGGTTAGCCAGGCCCAAAATGATGATGAAAATGTGAAAGATTAATTTTGGCCATGTCAGACGGTCTTCTTGGTGGAGGGATATTATATAGATGAGAGATGGATATATGAATACAAAGGCCAGGCCGCACGCTGCTCCCGAATACCTGCAAAATAAAAACTTTTTGGGTTAATATTCACCTTGCATTTTGCTTTTTCTGATTTACAGTTAAGGTTTATATAGTATAATTTAAACCCTCTTCAGTCTGATATTGCAACAAAGTTATTTTTTATTCAACTGTTGCTGACATAAAGCATTTGAGTTGAAAACATTTTACTTCCTAAGTTAATGTAAAATATTATTTCCTGTTCATCTTTATAGCATCTGCTTGACAGAGTTTTTTATTCATCTCTCCAATTTCCATAGTTCTTCTTTGTCTCCATGTTTGTGGCTATTTCCTCAGAAACATCTGGAGATAGGCTTCCTATCTTTGATCTTTTATAAACTAATTATGCATTCTGAGTTTCTGAAGGACTGCTAGCATCTGGTTAAGAATAAGAACAGATGAGTACCTCTGTGGTGTTCAGCATAATTATCAAAGATACCTCAACACTACACTGACAGAGGAACCTGAACTTTTTTCTCCCTTACCCTATCCTCAGCTTAACAGAAACTTGTAAGTCCATTATATTCAATAAGCACAAGGCAAATACTCTCTCCTTTTGTTTCAAAAAAGTAACTCAGCCCTGCGTTCTACAGGTCGAGGAAGAGAAATCAGATCATTGTAACCTCTAGGTCTTCCATGAGAATCTGAGATCACAACTTTATTCCTCATCTACTCAACCTATCACAGTATTTTTAGAGAAAGTCTAATAACTAAAGAAAAATCTATTAAGTAAAGAGCCATCTGGGATCTAAATTCCTACCTAAACTCATACTTTATGACTGCAACTCACAGCAAAATGCCTTGAGTAGAAATGGATTAAAAAAGTTAAAAAAAAAAAAAAAAAGTTAGAACACAGCCACACTGAGATGATCCCTACTGAAAAAAGAGCAGACTGTTCCTAAATCAGAAGAGAAAATTGCACAGAAGAAAAAGACATCCCAGAAGAACTGAAGAAACAAAAATTTTTGGCCCAGATATAAGTTCTGCTAAAATAAATTTAAATAAAAGTAAAAATAGCATAGTGGTTGTCTCTATTATTAAAAATATTTCAACTATTCTCAAACAAAAAAAAAGTTACAACACAGCCTTAAGAAATATAAGCGATCTCCAGGTACTCCAAGAAGTACACTATATATTAATTTTTTTTAAAATTTTGGATAAAGAGAAAAAGGTACAAAGGAAATTATGAAAAAAAGAAAAAGAGAAAGGGAAAGATGTCTAAGGGATAATGAGGCTTCTAAAATCAGGAAGAAGCAGTGCAATGGAAGAAAATGAATACCTTAACAGGGAACTATATTTAAATGTTTCCAGTTTTAGGTACTCACAAAAACTTTGTACAATTAAATTAACAACAATGATGAGGACAATATCAACAAGAAAAGCATAAAAATAAAGACCCATACATGAAGGGACACAGTTCCCTTATAGGTTGTACCTTATGATTCCTCCGATGTTTGGGTAGAAACAGGCCATGATCACTCCAGCTCCCACAATAATTAGATTAAGAATCAGCACGTGGAAAATGCTAGAAGTTGAGGAGAGAATTTGGAGGAAAAAATAAAAAAAAGGCAAATGATAACCATTAATACAAGAATAAAATTCATTACGAGTATCTTCAAAATGAGAATGTTTTAAACTTGATAATAAAATCAAAAAGCGGAGAAAAGAGAAGCCATCAATAGTAATCAATGCTGGTGATGGTATAATGACCCTGGTCCTTTTGTGCAAATATATGAATAGGTTAAGATTTGTAGGAATGGGCAGCCGGGATGGCTCAGCAGTTTAGTGCCCCCTTCAGCCCAGGGTGTGATCCTGGAGATCGGGGATCGAGTCCCACATCAGGCTCCCTGCATGGAGCCTGCTTCTCCCTCTGCTTGAGTCTCTGTCTTTCTCTCTGTGTCTCTCATGAATAAATAAATAAAATCTTAAAAAAAAAAAAAGATTTGTAGGACAGTAAACAAAAATATGAAAAAAGCTATTAGCAAAGATATTTGTGGCAAAAACATTAAGTATCCTAGATATACAGCAAGGTAACAATTTACTTGATGGAATATATTAAAAATTGTTCAAGGGACACCTGGGTGGCTCAGTGGTTGAACGTTTGCCTCTGGCTCAGGACATGTTCCTGGAGTCCCACATCAGGCACCCTGCATGGAGCTTGCTTCTCCCTCTGTTTCTGCCTCACTCTCTCGGTGTCTCTCATGATTAAATAAATAAAATCTATAACTAACTAACTAACTAACTAACTAACTAACTAACTAACTAAATATTGTTCAAAATAACTTATCTTTGTTACCTAAATAGTAAAAATCTATCTAGGCAAGTTGGAAAAAGGGTAGCTAGATTTTTACTACACAAGAAAATCTGAAAACATTTGAAAAAATATCAGAAGGAAATATACTGAAAAGGCAGTCGTGATTGTGCTGATTTGGCATTTGGAATAATTTTTCCTGTTTTCTGTATTTCACAATCTATATTTTACAATATTTTTTGTATTTTACTTTTATAATTAGGAAACTAAATTATATTAAGGGAAAGGCAAAATGGGCAGGTTTTCATTTTCCAGATTCACCCACTTAAAGATATTCAGTGTTTACCATAAATAGAAAAATAATGTAGATAAAATTTGATGCTCAAGAAATAACTCCATTTCCCAAAAAAGATGATTCTTAAAAGCCAAATTTACACATCAAAGCTATCTTGTGAGCCCAAGTTATCAGAGGGCAATTAATCCCAGGTAAAGATTACAGAGAGAACAAAAATGAGGAAAATTATTTACACAAATAAGTAGTTAGTCATATATTCTGATGAATTACAAAGATATTCAGGCTTCCAGATCTTGCTATTTATCTAGAAACTCAACTTTAAAATTGCTCCAGAGCTTTGAGACAATGGCTGGGCCTCTGTTATTTCTATGACATAAAAGGAAACGACTTTGTGTATTTTCCAAAGAAGTGGTTCTCATAGTATAACCACAAACCCCAGGGAAGGTCCCAATACCCTTTCAGGAAGTCACTGAGGTAAAGATTAATTTCAAATCATAAAAGACATTACTTGCTTTGCAAAAGCAATTGTGGGTAAAACTGCTGGCCCCTTAGCATAGCTAGAGGCAGTTGCACCTCTATGTATTTTTTACCGTATGCCTTACTGCCAAACACTCTCAAAAACATAGACCTTCAGAGAAAAGTAAAAATTATTAGTTTTACTAAATCTCATGCTTTGAATATACATCTTTTTTACTATTCTGTGTGATCAATTAGGAAGTATATAATACAGCATATCTGCTACCCAGTGAAGTATAATGGTTATCTTAAGGAAAAGTACTTGTGCAAGTGAGCAGGGAGCAACCTAGCCCTTTTTTCCCAAGGAATGCTATTTTTTAAAAGATTTATTTATTTATTTATTTATTTATTTATTTATTTATTTATTTATTTATTTATTTATTGAGAGAGAGAGAGAGAGAGAGAGAGAGAGAAGGAGATACAGAGGGAAAAGCAGGCTCCATGCAGGCAGCCTGATGTGGGACTCGATCCCGGGTCCCTAGGATCACATCCCAGGCTGCAGGTGGCGCTAAACTGCTGCGCCACCGGGCTGCCCCAAGGAATGCTATTTTTACTTGAAAGACAGACAAACTGTGGTTCTTCAGACTTGGGTACTTGACAAGACTTAAAAAAAAATTATTTATTCATGAGAGAGAGAGAGAGAGAGAGAGGCAGAGACATAGGCAGAGGGAGAAGTGGGCTCTTTGCAGGAGCCCAATGCGGGACTCGATCCTGGATTCTGGGATCAGCACCTGAGCCAAAGGCAGCAACCCAACTGCTAAGCCACACAGGTATCCTGACATTTTTTTTTTTTTTTTAAATGAGTGATTATGAGTTTTTGTCACTTCAAGGAAGGTATGTGTGGCCAATGATAAAATTTGAGTTTTCAAGTAAAAACTAGAGTTTTGGATGACACATTTGCCACTCTGAGCTTGACAGTTTTCCAGTATTTAACAGCTTCTATCTATAATGAAACTGGTTGGTTGGAACAGCTGGGTGGCTCAGAGGTTGAGCATCTGCCTTCAGCTGAGGGCCTCATCCTGGATTCCCGGGATTGAGTCCCACATCAGCTACTTGCATGGAGCCTGCTTCTCCTCCCTCTGCCTGTGTCTCTGCCTCTCTTTCTGTGTCTCCCATGAGTAAATAAATAAAATCTTAAAAAAAAAAAAAAAAGAAAAAGAAAAGAAGAAACTGGTTGGCAATATGAATGTGGGTTTTTTATTTATTTATTTATTTTTTTAAATTTATTTATGATAGGCACACAGTGAGAGAGAGAGAGGCAGAGACACAGGCAGAGGGAGAAGCAGGCTCCATGCACCGGGAGCCCGACGTGGGTTTCGATCCCGGGTCTCCAGGATCACGCCCTGGGCCAAAGGCAGGCGCCAAACCGCTGCGCCACCCAGGGATCCCTGAATGTGGGTTTTGATATTATATAATGAAGTGTGTCAACATTTGGAAGACCTGCAGAACTCAGGAAATATTTTTCAAATGATTAAACATGATATAAAAACGATAGGTAAAGGATCTAAAGTATAAGACAGACCAGTAGGTTTTAATATCAGTGAGTTGCTGATTCAACTAACTTACAAGAAACTACCACTTGTTAAGGTTCAGCAGAGTATCAAATATCCATAACAACTTGAAAAGGCCATTAAATAAAAACTTTATTAATTGAAGTTTTTTAATTTAAAAAACTCCCTTTTAAATTAAATAACATATTACAACAGACTGAATGCAGAAGATAGGGGAATCCAATAATCTACTAGCAAAACAGGTATTAAAAAGAGTTTGAAAATGTTGGGGTGCCCAGCTGGCTCATTGGAAGAGCTTCAACCCTTAATCTCAGGGTCATGAGTTCAAGCTCCAAATGGGGTGTGGAAATTACTTAAATAAATACAACCTAAGAGATGTCTGGGTGGCTTAGTGGTTGAGCATCTGCCTTCCACTCAGATCATGATCCCGGGTCCGGGGATCCAGTCCCACATTGGGCTCCCCACAGGGAGCCTGCTTCTCCCTCTGCCTGTGTCTCTGCCTCTCTCTCTGTCTCTCATGAATGTATAAAATTTTAAATTAATTAATTTAAAAAAACTTAAAAAGTTTTGAAAATGTAAAACAAAAGTTTTTTTGAAACAATTATTTTTCGGGCAGCCCCAGTGGCGCAGCGGTTTAGCGCCGCCTGCAGCCCAGGGCGTGATCCTGGAGACCCGGGGATGGAGTCCCACATCGGGCTCCCTGCATGGAGCCTTGCTTCTCCCTCTGCCTGTGTCTCTGCCTCTCTCTCTAGCTGTGTCTCTATGAATAAATAAATAAAATCTAAAAAAAAACAAAAACAAAAACAATTATTTTTCATTAAGTCTGTTATTTTTATAGTTAAAAATAGAGCTGTCCTACGACTCAGCAATTGCACTGCTGGGGATTTACCCCAAAGATACAGATGCAGTGAAACGCCAGAACACCTGCACCCCAATGTTTATATCAGCAATGTCCACAATAGCCAAACTGTGGAAGGAGCCTCGGTGTCCATCGAAAGATGAATGGATAAAGAAGCTGTGGTATATGTATACAATAGAATATTACTCAGCCATTAGAAAAGACAAATACCCACCATTTGCTTCGACGTGGATGGAACTGGAGGATATTATGCTGAGTGAAATAAGTCAATCGGAGAAGGACAAACATTATATGGTCTCATTCATTTGGGGAATATAAAAAACAGTGAAAGGTAATAAAGAGGAAAGGAGTGAAAATATCAGTGAGGATGACAGAACATGAGAGACTCCTAATTCTGGGAAACGAACAAGTGGGCAGGGGGTTGTGGTGACTGGGTGACAGGCACTGAGGGGGGCACTTGATGGGATGAGCACTGGGTGATATGCTATATATTGGCAAATTGAACTCCAATTGAAAAAAATTTGTTATTTTTAAACAAGTAATGGTTTTATTATTGTTTTTTAAATAAGTTAATTAATATTTTAAAAATTCTGTTTTAATTTTTCATGTTAAATATTAATAGATATAACCCACATAAACTAAAGTTTATGGGGGTTCTCAATAAACTTTAAGAGTATAAAGGAAGTGCTGAGCCCAAAAATGTATGCTCCGAAATATGCAGTCCAGTAGAGCACTTGTAACTGTAGGACAAATGATAGTATGTTATTATATAGTTTGTTGGTGGTAAAGAAAGAAATGTAATGTGAACATAAAAGGGAACTTCCAGATTATTTCCAAGAGGAAAAAGCACTCTAAGAGCCACCATTATGCAAAATAATGGCAGAAAACAGGAATAATTCATTTACCCAGAATTTTTTCATCTACGACTTCACTGTATTTATTTTATTTTGGTGAATGTCAATACAACATAGGGCATAAATACAACAGGAATTTTATATGCACTAAACTCCAGCCTTCCAGATGAACAATGTTATAACTGTAGGTGTTGCTACTGTCCATGTTAGAGAGGAGGTACCTCTTGACTTTTGCTTTTACAACTTTTTGGTTTTTAAATCAACATATTTATAGTAATTATTTACTTAATGAGGGAACAGATTGCATTGGTTCACTTTAAAGAAGAACTGATTTTTATTCAAAAGTTCTCTTCATTTGAGACCGTTTATTTCAAGTAAAATAGGTTAGGACTGGGTACTTTTTAGTAGGGTGAATTTATATTAAAATTTAATGTTAGAGTAGGAGTTAACCAGGAATCCAAAATGAAGTTACATGGAAACCCTGAAGCAATATATGGAAATTTCTCTTAGATTAGGGTAAATAACTTTGAATAGATTTTAAAAAGGACTCAAAACTGCCCCATCATCAGTAAGATTAAAATATACAGCAGTAGCTATAGAAGCAAATAGAAATTTAAACTTGCTACATTTCTTACCTTCAATTCTAAACAACCACGATTTAAGTAAAAATGCATGAATGTTAATAAATATACAAGAATATATTGATAACCAATAATTAAAAGTGTTGCTTCTCATTAGCCATACATTGCTAATACAAGTAACTATATTCTATTAACTTCTTGGCAATGTGTGGATTTATGGCAAACAGATCATATGATAAATATAACTGGTATGAGAGCTAACATGACTATACCAGCAGGAATTAACTTTAAATCATTCTAGATGAGGAAGTGGCTTCTAATTTTACAGCTCTTCAGGGAAAAGGACGCCTGTGATCTATCCTTAGTAACCGTTTTCATCAGGCAAATTTTTTTTTTTTTCATCAGGCAAATTTTTACAGCAAAAGGATCAGTCACATTTTAAACTGACCTGTTTGCACAGTCATTTGTTGCTTGGCACATCTTGCTGGTCAAGAGAAGAGCCCTTACCTAGGATAAATGTCACCGAAGACATGGCCCAGTAGCTGAACACGAGCCAAATAGCCTAGGAGTGGGTATACAGTCATCATCTGGAACAGCAGGAATATCCTTGCAATGAATGACAGGATGTCACTGCTGGGGAAGTTGTCTAAAAAATTCTAATCGAAGAAAGATAATGAAGTAATGTTAAATATCAATTCAGTGTACACAAATTTATAAAATAGAATGTCTTTTGCTCATTTGGAACACAGATGCCACTCAAATTGTGGTTTGTGGACCGATACTCATGTACAAACTGTTTACTAACTATTATTTTCAATAAGCTAAGTACAGAAATTGAAATAAGTGTTTAGAAACTTTTTTACAAAAGTATTGGCCTGCAATTGATTTGACGTTGAAACAATGACAAAGGAAACTTTGCCCTTCACAGTCTCAAAAACAATGCTCTGTAAGGTACAAGCATAAATTTAATACATTTAGATGGCTAATTTAATTTAATGCTATTTGATCCTCACTAGTTCCCTTGCTTTACCTCCCTTGAAGCATCATAATACTTTCAAATTACAGATTATAGAATAATGTGAGAGTATCACCTAGAATCATTATTATTTATAGCTTATAACTAAGAAGAAAAGGATTTATTTCTATTTTCTTTGATGATTTTCTCCATTTTAGTTTGGCATCTAAAAGAAAAGTTAATTACTCAGAGTTTTTTCATTTCCTTTCAAATGTGAATACCATAGATATTCCTATTCCCAAGGGAGTGGGTTTTATATGGGATTGTTTGCATGAGGGGAATTTTCAGTAAACATCTGCCTGCCAAAGAACTTCTGGAATCATAGAAATCAAGAGAAGAACATTTCAAGCTATCATAACAGTAATAATTCAAACTTATTTCTCTTACAAGGATGAGAACATTACTAATATTAATATGCTGAAATAACTCTTATAATTCATCCCTGATAAATCATACAGTATATTCTACTACACTATTAGAGAAATTTCTTCTGACTAGAGAGAAACTCATCTGTAAAATACTATTTTTGTGGGAAATTTTGTCAGTCACATTACAGTAGAAATTGTACTATTCCCAAGGTTATGATGGGTCAAATCAAAGAACCTACTACTTGTGTAACCTTTTTTATAAAATTTTTTCTTCTATTCTTTCCATCTCTCCTTTGGTTTTTAACAGCCACATCATCTTTTACTGCCTGCCGTACTGTACAAAAATGAATGGGACCTATCATTTAGGACTGATGAGTGAAGACATCAGATAATCCAGGACATTTCAGGATCTGCGCTTTGGAAAATAAGGAGGCTGATGTATCCTCAGTGGAGGTTTTATAAATTCATGAATAGCACTAGTAACAGTTTTCCAAACAAAGAGAAATACTATGCACATAATAGAAATGATCTATTCTGAGTACCACAAGGGGCCAGCAAGTAGAGTATGCTTTCTTCAGAGTCTCTTTAAAAATCTGTGGTGTATGTATTACACTGTTTAATGGAGTAAGAAACTGAAGTTTAGAAAGGATGGTGAAGGTGCCTAAATGTTCACATGCAGAGTAAACAGTAGAGATGGTATTCAAACCCAGGTCTATCTGGTATTATAACTTGCTACTATTTCACCCCAGCTGCTTTGCAGATATGAAGGTGTAAACAATCATAAAAAGAGAGTACCTAGTGCCTTACCTGCTCTATGCAATCTTTGGTTAATGGTGGTGAAGGAAATGAAGCAAAAACCAGGACTCCAATATAGAGGTAAGTTAATGTCACCAGCATATAAGCAATGGACAAGTCCCTCACCTGTATAAAGAGAACAAAATTACCATAATACTGAATAAATTTGCATTTAAATCTGCCTAAATTGACTAAATACGAAAATTGACAAATTCAAGATTAATCTTTTGGCTGCGTGTGGTTTTATGTACATGCCTTCTAGGTATCCAATCTGTTCACAGAAAGTAGATAAAACAAAATTCATGTACTTTTATTTTTATTGATTTATTTATTATTGTTTTGGAGCATGTAGACTAAGCTACCCTTTGGCAGATTTAGTATATTAACATAAATGGCGCCTTAACAAAAAATTATGACTAATTTCTAAGGTAATTTATTCACCAAATTATAAAACATTTGACTAAAAACAATAAAGCTGAGATGCCTGGGTGGCTCAGGGGTTGAGCATCTGCCTTTGGCTCAGGGCACGATCCTGGAGTTCTGGGATCAAGTTCCACATCGGGCTCCTGCAGAGAGCCTGTTTCTCCCTCTGTCTATGTGTCTGCCTCTCTGTCTCTCATGAATAAATAAATAAAATCTTAAATAAATAAATAAAAATAAAAATAATAAAGCTAAGGGACAACAAGAAAGCAAAACCAAACCACCTTCAGTATGATCTACAGAATTAAAAAAATTTTCTTTTAGAAAGGTGACTTTGTTAAACCATCAAAGCATGCCTGGGCTGAAAGAAACTGGCACATGTTAAAATATATTTAATAAAGAAGGAAAGCTAGTTAAAGGGCAGACAGTAAACAGGTATCACAGACAAGCTTAATAAACCTAAACAGTAAACAAAAGGAAATAAAAAAGGCAGCTGTTCAAACAGCTGCACAATGTTATTGGAACCAGTAAACAAATACAGCACATTAAATCAAGTGGGTTGCTTTCTTCCACTGCTGTTCCCACCCTCCTGACCTCCTACCCTCATGCAAAGGAAAATGCTCCAAGATATTTAATGCAGCCAGCTGTCAGATCCAAACAGAACAGATCCCACGGCTCACAAATCTGGTATCCATCATCACTAAAGTTACAGCCAAACAATTCAACACAACTAAATTATGGCAATAAGCCTATTCATCTTTCATTTTAAACACAAATTACTTTGAAAGCTAAGAAAACAGATAAGGAAAAAATTATAGACAATTCTACTTTTAGCTTGATAACACAATAAGGAAAGTGGACATTTGGCATTAGGGAACATAACTGATTTTTTTTGACAACTCTTCTTAAATAAGCTGAGTAAGAGCAGAAAGTTATAAACTAAAATGTTGATAAATTTACTTAAAAAGCAAGTTAACAAGCTATGAGAAATCCTGAGGTTAGGTCTAAATAGACAATCAGCTTGAAAACAAACCAGGGATCCCATACCCTGAATTACATAGTGGACAGGTCTATGATGCCACAGGAAGCTGGATTATGCAGGTTGGTTCTTGCACTCTCAAAGAGCTTCTAGTTGTTTAGGGCTGAGGAAGGAGAGGCTGACCAAAACTCCAGGGGGATTTCAAAGTCTTTCCTCTTTATTCTGTGAAGCTGAGGCCCCATTTCAGGCTAGACTTCAGTCATGTCCTACGGTCTTGTATAGAACGAACAGAAATGAAAGAGGCAACTATACCTTTCATATCAAAGAGTAGTAGTCTTCCATTATGAAGTTTAAAAGTCATTCTACCTTCAACCTACTCAGTGTCACTCAAAAACACAGGTAGTCTTATAAAATGCAAAATCTTGGGAGGTTAAAGCAGCTGTGTCAGAGACAGCAATACATAAAGTGGCACAGCTACCATTTCATGGACAGTCTTTAGCACCTGATTATTTTGGTCAGGCTTTCTGCAAAGATGTGTACCTTAGTAGACTTTGGGAAAGTCTGATGAAGATGATAGGCTAAGATGCAAGAGCTTCCCTGACAAATCAGTTTTCCCGTTCTTATAGCACTGTATGCATATCTGAAATAATAGCATCTACTACAGTGTATTATAGTTATTAGTTTTTTTATATAATTAGTTTTTATTATAAAAGTAATCTCTGTTAATGAATGAAAGATCTCAAGTAGAAAAAAACTGTCCCTCAACACCCAAAACATAGCCAAGGTTAATAGTTCTTGTATCATGTTGGTATTTTAATTTTTCTAAGTTGGTTCATACGACTAGACTATGAGATCCTTGAGGACAAAGACTGTGTCTTTTTCATCTTTATATCTTCAATACCCAGGACAACACCTGGAACAGAGGAGGAACCTTGTAAATGTAGAGAAAAAATAATAACCACACTGGTTATAGTTAGTAGTCAGTTATTATATTGGCTAGGTGCTAGGCTTGCACTAAGCACTTAACACATACAATCTCATTAAATACAGGTGCATTAATTTTCTTCCTTTTGTAAATAAGTAAAATAGTACAGCAAGATTACAAAACTTGTTCATGGTTACGGACTAAGTAGCTGGAAAAGTCAGTATTCAAACCAAAGATGTTATGGCTCCAAATTGCATGCCCTTGGGCAGCGCCGGTGGCTCAGTGGTTTAGCGCCCAGAGCCTGATCCTGGAGACCCAGAATCGAATCCCACATTGGGGTCCCTGCATGGAGCCTGCTTCCCCCTTTGCCTGTGTCTCTGCCTCTTTCTCTATCTCTCACGAATAGAAAAAAAAAATTGCATGCCCTCAGCTATTATAATGGAGAAATGATCAGTCTTCAATGCATTTGTATCACAGTTAATAAACAATTAAGAAAACAAGGATAAAGAGGTAATAAATTAGGAGAAATAAAGGATACAACAGATTACACATACAGATGCAAGAGAAATACTAAAATCAGAAATTTTATTTTATAGTATTCTACATGTACATACAATACACCTAGGTCAAGAGCTGCATTGTTTTCATCTGAAACTACTCTACTGAACAGAAAATATGTTTTAATGTGAAAGCAGCTGAGTTTAGCAAGATCCTGGGAAACATGCCACCTATGAATACCATGCGCATATGTGCATTTTGCTCTTCTCTGGCTTGAATACAAGCCATCACTGTACTAGGCCTAGAGATAAAGCCTCTTAAAAGCCCATTTAATGGAAAAGGGAGGTAAAAAGGTATCTTTTAGATGAATCTCAAAAGTAAAAAATATATTTAAAAAGAGGTACAAATGACAATATGAATCCTACACATTAGGTAATCTACTCTGCCTTATGAATAAGCAATGGTTGGCAGGGTGATGGGAGGGATGCCACCTTAGAATGAGGACTAGCTTTACCAGGGGGCACAAGTGGTGCTGGAAGCACATTCTGCTTCTCGAATATGGCTTATAATTTATCCCATATACTACTTGTAGTGGAAGTACTATCCAGTGGAGCATATACTAATAAAAATGACAGAAACTGACCACATCAACCTACCCTATCATGTACATGAAAACTCCTGATGATGTGTAGTTAAGAAAACTATATGGATTCATATGAAGAAGCAAAAAGTAAATAACAAATTACGATATAATGCAAATCGTTTTTAAAGAAGTAATAGAGTGTGAAACTAAATAAAGACAGCAAAACAAAACAAAAAAGTAGTATAGGTTCTAATTCAAACATGATGAGGAAATATCAAGAGGTTAGTCCACATATCCAGGATCATTTCCTAGATGGTTAGAGACTATATCCTCCAACGATAAAGAATGGGTTGGATGATCTTCAACTCTACAACTTTTTTTTTTTTCTCTTGTGGTAATGTATGCCATACTAAGGAATAGAAATTATATCCCATTTGGTGACACTTAAAAAAATTATGGTTTCTGAAAAAAAAACCAACCATGAAATTAAGCTGAACTTAACAAACCTGGAAAATTTGATCATTACACCTGTGTAGGAGCCACATTATTTTCTTCCTTCACAAATGTCTTTAGATCCAATTGTAGTTTACACAGAAGAAAATGAGGCCTTGTTATCTTTTTTGTCTTCTCTACTGTCAAACCTTTGTTCACTGAACTCTGAACGACTAACACAACATTAAATTCAGAGTCCTTGGGCAGCCCAGTGGCTCAGCAGTTTAGCGCCGCCTTCAGTCCAGGGCCTGATCCTGGAGACCCGGAATCCAGTCCCACATTGGGCTCCCTGCATGGAGCCTGATTCTCCCTCTGCCTGTGTCTCTGCCTCTCTCTCTCCCTCTCTCATGAATAAAATCTTAAAAAAAAAAATTCAGAGTCCTTGACAAGCTTCACAATTTCTGACTTAAATCTCAAGAAAATACGATATTAACAGGACTTCTATGAGTCAAATTACTATGAAACCTGCTGAAAAGTATAATCATTAAATAAATGATAATGTTTTTCTCAGAAAATAGTATCCATTTAGCTTAATTTATGCAAATATATAAGCCAATTTCAGTATAATCAAAAGGAGAGCTTATGTATTTACATGTATTTAAAGGTTTAGAATTTTGTTGGAACAAAGTACTTTCATAAATGGTAGCTACTAAAATTTTAAGAAGTTAACATGAAGTCTAACTGATTTTTTGAAAGACTATATTTAGTATCCTAGTTTCAATTAAGATAAGAAACCATCATCTATTTAAACTTTCAAGCTTCTGTTTTAAAAATATTTCCCACAAAAGACAAAAGTTGAGTCAAATTTTATCAACTGAATCTTACATACTAGTTCAACAAAGTGATAGTCCCAAATCGGAGCAGAAACAGGCACCCATTTTATTGTATTTACATATAAAAAAACAGATTTCAAGGTCCAGTGAGTGTCCTAGTAAGAAAGACAAAGAATCTTCCTGCAACCCTTGGGAGAGCATGAACTGAAACTTCTATCCCTACATGCAGTCTTGAGCTTCTCCCACTGGGGAATGCACACCTCCAGATATACTGGTGTGCATTTCCAAAAAAGTGATTCTACTTACAAGTTTTAGGAAGCACAAACTTAAGTAGAGGCCATCCTCTGTTTTCATAGTAGTATGAGACTAAAACTGTCTGGACACTTCTTTGAGGGAGAGATGTGGTGGCAGCCACAGCACAGCTAGGATCTACTTGCTCCTGCCTTACTGCTGTTTGCTCTCACCAGGGAACAAGTTGGTCAGGAAGCTCTGCACTACAGCCATGGCTTACAGATACCAGAAGGACTCCCGTAAGATCCAAGGCGGGGATTCACTAAATGTAAATTCCCTGGAAAATCTGTGTGCTGACTTGATCAGAGGCAGAAAGGAAAGCAACACTAAAAGTAAAAGAACCAGTTTGGAAGCCCACCAAGACTCAGGATCACTACAAGAAAATTTCCTTGGGCTGAAGGTCCAAAGGACAAAGATTCTTAAGATTTTCCAAAGCTGGCTCCTGACAAGGATCCATAAACCACTAACGGACTTGCATAGTCCTTCAGAGATTATTAAGTAGATTATTTCCATCGGTATCGAACAGTTGAAGTCACTATTATAGATATTATTGTAGATACTTAGACCAACTATTTCAATAAATTATCAGTTGTTTTAAAAAATGTGTGAAGTGTTCATAATAATCTATGAGAAAAATTATGGTTGTTGACGCTCTAACAATTTTTGTCAAAACATTAAAAACTCTGACAGTTACATATGTAAAAGGAAAGGAAAAAAAAGTAAAAGTACTGTTTATTTAGTATACTATTTTTAAAAAAGATTTTTAAATTTATTTATCTGAGAGGAAAAGAGCAAGCAAGTGAGCAAGCCAGAGCACAAGCATGGAGGAGGTTAAGAAGGAGGAGCAGACTCCCCGCTGAGCAGGGAGTTTCTGCAAGGCTCCATCCCGGGACCTTGGGATCATGACCTGAGCCGTAGGCAGATGCTTAGCCAACTGAGCCACTCAGGCACCCTTAATATACTATCAGGAAACATCAGAAACATGGAGAATTAAAGTGTTTTATTTATTTGTAAACACTTACCAAAGGCACTTTAAATTGTTTCCTCCTTCTCATGGTATAATTACAATACAGAGCAAGCATCTTTTCCATGTCATAATGAACTGTCATATTCTTTTCTTCTAAGTTTGCACCAGCTTCCACTACTTCATCCATTGTGCCTTCTAAGTTGTGAAGTATTTCTCAGAATTCTTTCAATGTGAAGTCTTCTGACATTGCCACTTCCTCAGGGACAATTTCATTCTCATCGCAACCACTTTCTTCATTCATGTTGATAAACTCATCTTCCCCAGGTTCCTCTGGCTGCACAGATGTCTTGAATATCTGCCTTTCCAGAAGCAGATGTCTCTTTTATGACCCATTTAAGTTTCATTCAAATTTCATTTCCAGCAATATCACTTTTTGTTTCATTAATGCACTTTCACCTTTATTTGCCAATTCTCTCTCTTGATTTTCCATTTTTGTAAAATATCATGTGGATTTACCACCAGGTAAGAATGAAGCAACTCAACTATTCACTTGGCTGTACGTGTATAAAGTGAATAACAGTTGTCTAATGACCAATCACTGACACTTTCAAAGAAGTGATGTGATTGGTAACAGATCATGATATAGGTCTGTTATCTATGTGGTGACTTGTGAGTCGAAGGGCAGGTAACTATTATTTTATGTAAGTACTCAAAGTTCAAATTCTGTGGAAACTAGAATTTAAACCATATTGTTAGGGAGACTGAGGTAATTTAAACTTCAAGTAACTTCAAGTAATGCATATAGGAAATGTGTAAAGTGAGGTCTGCCTGTGATTTAACTCATTACTTTAAGACCCTTCTACTAAGATAAACTAATTTATAGTACAATAAAAATGTACATGCATGCTTAAGATGAAATATGAGACTTCAATGAAATTGTGTTCTTCACCTGCAGATTCCCAAGTGTGCAAGGTGTTCTGTCATTAGGCGACTTTAGTGGTAAGGGCACACGGTAGCTCAGTGGTTGAGTGTCTGCCTTTGGCTCAGGTCGTGATCCTGGGGTCCCGGGATCAAGTCCTGCACCGGGCTCCCCATGGGGAGCCTGCTTCTCCCTCTGCCTATGTCTATGCCTCTCTCTCTCTGTGTCTCTCATGAATAAAGAATTAAAATCTTAAAAAAAAAAAAAAAGGGAGACTTTAATGGTAAAGTTTGAGAAGCAGAGCCTTATGGATAGAATGATCCAATACATGAGATTCCTACCTCACAAAGTGGGTTTCTGAGGCACTTGGTCTAAGCTGGCCTAAGAAAAGAGTTGATCAGTGTAGACAGGGTGACTTAGACTGCACCAAGGAATACATTTTTTTTAAAGGAATATATTATTGAGATATGCATTATTTCCTGTGAAGATGAAGCAGATATTGGGACATATCTTTCTAAACTTCCTAAAATTGGGAGTAGGTGCTTTTTCAAGGGACAATGAATCAGGGAACTTGTGAAGGAGGAAGGGTTTAAAAGTATAGAGTTTTTGGGGCACCTGGGTAGCTCAATCAGTTAAGTGTCGGCCTTTTGGCTGAGGTTCATGATATCTGGGTTCTGGAATCGAGCCCCTCATTCGGCTTTCCTGCTCAGCAGGCAATCTTGCTTCTTTTTCTTCTTTTTTCTGTTCTTTCTTTTCTTTCTTTCTTTCTTCTTTTTCTTTCTTTCTTTTCTTTCTTTCTTTCTTCTTTCTCTCTTTTGTTCTTTTCTTTTTGTGCTGTTTTTTCTGTTCTTTTCTGGTTTCTTTTTTCTTTCTTTCTTTTCTCTCGTCTCTCTCCTCCCACTTTCCTCCCCACCTCTCATTCTTCTCTCAAATAAATTAAATAAATCTTAAAAAAAAAAGGTACAGAGCTTTATTTATTTACTTTTAAGGATTTTATTTATTCATGAGAGACACAGAGAGAGGGGCAGAGACATAGACAGAGGAAGAAGCAGGCTCCTCACAGGGAGCCTGATGTGGGACTCAATCCCTGGACTTGGGATCACACCCTGAGCGGAAGGCAGATGCTCAACCACTGCGCCATCCAGGCGTTCCTAGAGCTTTAAAAGTATATGCTCAATTTTCCCTTACATCCCAAAGTTCCAAATGCTTATTACTTAGGATAAACAAAACATTTCCAAGATAAAAACTAAATCTAAGGGTGCCTGGGTGGCTCACTCTGTTAAGTGTCTGACTTCCTTTTGGGTCATTACCTCAGAGTCCCAGGATCGAGCCCCACATCATCAAGCTCTTTGGTCAGCAGGAAGTCTGCTTATCCATCTCCCTTTGCCCCTCTCCAGGGTTGTGCTCCCTCTGTGTCTCAAATAAATAAATAATCATAAAACAAAACAAACACCAAACTAAATCTAAAGTGGGAAGGAAGATAAGAACTCTAAAAGTAAAAAACAAACAAAAAAAACCTCTACAAGTAAATTGTGCCTAAGAATAGGTATAGCAAATGATGAGACCTATTTTTTTTTTCTTTCTAAAAGATGTTTAATTTATTCATGAGTGACACAGAGAGAGGCAGAGGCATAGGCAGAGTAAGAAGCAGGCTCCCTGTGGGGAGACTGATTCAGGACTTGATCCCAGGACCCTAGGATCACGACCTGAGCCAAAGGCAGATGCTCAACCACTGAGCCACACAGGTGCCCAAATGATGAGAACTTAATTCTTAAGTTTTCCAAAAGCCATGGCAAAAATATGAACCCTTGGTGAAAAGGCAGTTTTAAAATTAAAATCTAGGGACGCCTGGGTGGATCACCAAGTTAGAGCTCGGAAAATCCAGATTAACTCAATTCTTACTCCATTCACAGGTAATGTGCCAGATGTGTTACCAGGCAACAGTAAACATGAAAATGGTAGTTTGACTTATAGTCTTGCCCCAATTTGAGAGCTAACTTCCTTCTCCTCAGAAGGATTTTTGTCTTTCTAATGACTCTGCCAAACATTAGTTGAAGTCTTCTCAGAATCCCCAGGCATAGTGAATTCTTCTTCTTTTGTATTTCAGTAACAAATGTGTAGATCTCTATTAGAACATCACTATAATTTTCATTTATATAGTTAGAAGTCATCAAACTGAATTTGAAATCTGCAGAGAAGGCCACAAGTCACTGGTTAATCTCTGCTTGCTCTGGGTTCAGTTCACTCTTCTTTCTCTGTTTCTTAGGTAGACAGGTTAGGTTACTGATTTGAGATCTTCTTTTTTAATGTAGGTATTTACAGCTATAAATTTCCCTTTAACACTGCTTTAGCTGCATCTCTTAAATTCTGGTATGTTGTATCTTCATTTTCAAGAATTTCAAAGTATTTTCTGATTTTTCTTGTGATTTCTTCTTTGACTCACTGCTTAGGAGGCTATTTAATTTTCATGTATTTGTCAATTTTCCAAATTTCTTTGTTAGTGATTTTTTAAATTCAGTTTACTGTGGTCAAAGAACATACCTGGTATGATTTCAATCCTTTTTACTTTATTGAGATTTATTCAATTTCCTAGCATATGAACTATCTTGGTATATGTTCATTAGCATTTGAAAAGAATGTGATTCAGCTGTTGCTTGAGAGAGATCTTTATAAATGTTAGTTAGATCAAGTAGGTTAATGCTGTTTTGGTTTTCTATATCCTGCTTATTTTCTATTCTATCAATGATTAAAGGAGGGGTAATGAAGTCTCCAATTCTAATACTCAATTTGTCTGCTTCTCCTTTCTGTTTTGACAGTTGCTGCTTCATTTATTAGAAGCTGTCTCTTGGTGTGCATATATATTTATGATTATTATGTCTTCTTGATGGGCTGATCCCTAAATATCATTACGTACTGTTGCTCTTTATCTCTGGAAATATTCCTGTTCTTGAAGTCAACTTTGTCTGGTATTAAAATAGCCCACTCTACCTGTCTTACATTTAGTGTCTGCATGGTATATCTTTACATTTAAAGTATACAGTTAACCTTTGAAAAACATGTGTCTGAAATGTGCAAGTCCACTTATATGCAGATTTTCCCCCCTAGATACAGTACTCTTTCTTATGATTTTCTTAGTAATGTTTTCCTTTCTCTAGCTTTCTTACTACAAGAATACATATGTAATACATAAAGCATACAAAATATGTGTTAATCAACTGTTTATGTTACCAGTAAAGCTTCTGGTCAATGGTAGGCTATTAGCAATTAAGCTGTAGGGGAAAGTTATACATGAATTTATGACTGCAGCACGTGGGAGATGATGTAGTCAGCACCCTTAACCCTCCCACCTTGTTCAAGGGTTAACTGTAGTCAGGTTTTATTTTTTAATCAGTCTGATAGCTTTTAATTGCAGGATTTAGATCATTTATATTTATTTATTTATTTTTAAAATTAATTAATTAGTTAATTAATTAATTCATGAGAGATACAGAGAGGGAGAGACGTAGGCAGAGGGAGAAGCAGGCTCCATGCAGGAAGCCCGATGTGGGACTTGATCCCAGGACTCCAGAATCATGCCCTGAGCTGAAGGCAGATGCTCAACCACTGAGCCACCCAGGCATCCCTAGACCATTTATATTTAAAGTAATTATCAATATGATTAGGTTTCAATCTATTGCTATTTGTTTTCCATTTGTCCATCTGTTCTTTGTTGTTGTTTTAATATTTTAGATAACCTAGGTATTTTATTTTATTTATTTATTTAAAAAGATTTTATTTATTTATGGTGACACAGAGAAAGAGAGCATAAGCAGGTGGAGTGGCAGGCAGAGGGAGAGGGAGAAGCAGGCTCTCCACTGAGCTATAACCTGGGTATTTAAAAAAGATTTATCATCACTGTTGGCTATTAGCTATGCCTCTTTACTTTTTTAGTGATTACTCTACATCAGGGTTGACAAACTATGGTCCATGATGAAATCTGGCCCACTCTCTGTTTTGGTAAATAAAGTTTTCTTGAAACACAGCCACCATCCAGGTTCAAATACTGTTTATGGTTACTTTCACGACACAGCAGCAGAGTTAGATAGTTATAACAAAGACCATATGGCCCACAAGGCCTAAAATATTTACCATCTAGGGTGCCTGGGTGGCTCAGTCAGTTAAGCGGCTGCATTCAGTTCAGGTCATGGTCCCAGGGTCCTGGATCAAGTCCCACACTGGGGCTCCCTGCTCAGCGGGGAGCCTGCTTTCCCTTATTCCTCTGACCCTTCCTCACCACTAGTGTCTCTCTCTCTCATGAGCTTCTCAAATAAATAAAATCTTTTAAAAAAATTACCATCTAAATCTTTACAGTAGAAGTTTTGCTGACCACTGCTCTTGTTTTTAAATTTAAGAATTAAGATCCAGTAACAAAATTCAATTCCTCTGACAATTACTCACAATTGTTTCTTGGTTCTTGTTGTTCTTCAAGAGTGTAATAATACAGTTATGAATAAAGAAAGCAAGGGTAAGCACTCCAGTCCAGCTGCGGAACTGAAATCTTATCTCTAGGAGAAAAAGAGTGAAAACAAAAAACAAAAACAAAAGAACGACACGTTAAAACTGACAGCTAGAAAATGAAGGTTAGTAGCCAAAAGTTGGCTGCCAAAAATTAGTTTCCTCTGCTTTATCCAGGGAATAAGAATATTAAAATGTCCTTTACAAAGTTGCTCAGGCTAGCATTATACTTGAGCAAAGCACTTGAAAAGGTAAGAAAAGGAATCAAGAAATGACTACTCTGTGAGGGTACGTTTACATCAGTTATTCCTTTTGAGGGTCACACAACTGGTATGTGGCACAGGCAGAATTCAAATTTAGGAGCCAACTTTAAAGTCTTCTGTTTTCTAACACTTGAATTTGCCAGTAAAACACCTTTAGAAAAGGAATCAAAAAAGGGAGATTTTGGGTCACTTAACATTTTCCCAAAGGCTAATCTAAAATTATTGCTTAAAACAACTAGGCAATAGAATTGCTAGAAATTAACAAATGTCTACACAGAGGAAAGGTTAAAACTATGATACAGTTGCTCTGTGGTATATTAGTATGTAAGAATATATTCTAGAGAAAGGTTTTATTTACCCTGTGGCAAATGTTTATGATTCAAATAGCATATATATATGATTTTACATTTATTTAAAAGTTTGTGTGTATATTAAGAAAAAAGACTGGAGGAATAACCACAAAGTTTGTTAAATAACGGTTATCGCTGGCCTAGAGGGATTTATTTTAAATTAACCACTTATCTATATTCTAATTTTCTATAATAAATCCAAAGTACTATGAATAAGATAATAAAATAATAAATATTTCAAAAGCACTGCCAATTTCTGTCTTTGAAGTTTGCTAATACAAAAATGAAAAACTGCTTATATGTAGAATAACACCCCAGATTTACATGAAAACAGTGCTAGATCTAGACAAAGTTGGTGACAAAATGGAGAACAACCCATCTTGAAGGACTCCTTAGTATAAAAAGGACTGTTTATCCTTTTCTTGTTTAGAAAATAAAGTCCACTGACATTTTAGGAAATCGAACTTAAGGAAGAAGTATTTAGGAAAGGAAGTAAGAATCAAGCATTGATTCTGCAAAGAAATCAGGATTGTAAGATTCTAAAAAAATTACACTACAACTTAGTTTTCCACTAAATTTTTGTTGAACATGTAGCTTTTATCTAATATTTTTATTGCAGAAGCAATTCAAAGTATATTCTTCTGGGATGCCTGGATGGCTCAGTTAAGTGTCCTACTGTTGGTTTTGGCTCAGCTCATGATCTCAGTCAGGGTTTGTAAGAATAAGCCCTGTCGTGAGCTCCACAGTGGGTAGGGAGCCTGCTCTTAAGACTCTCAACCTCTCCTGCTGCCACTCCCCCACACCCTGTGCACACTCATTCTAAAAAAAACACAAAAAACAAAATAAAATTTTCTCAGGAAAATTCTCCCCCTTTGTCTATAATCTTCTAAACTTTTTTACATCTAAGCAATAAAATAAAATGTGGGGGGCAACTTCCCACTTCTGTTTAAAAAAATAAAATGTTTTCAAAAAAGATTTTAGGGCAGCCCGGGTGGCTTCGGCGGTTTGGCGCCTGCCTTCGGCCTGGGGCCTGATCCTGGAGACCTGGGATCGAGTCCCACGTCGGGCTCCCTGCCTGGAGCCTGCTTCTCTCTCTACCTGTGTCTCTGCCTCTCTCTCTCTCTCTCTCTCTGTCTTTCATGAATAAATAAAATCTTTAAAAAAATAAATAAATAAAAAATAAAAACGATTTTATTTTTAAGTAATCTCTACACCCATCGTGGGGCTTGAACTTACAACTTTGAGATCAAGAACTGCATGCTCCATAAACTGAGCCAGCCAGGAGCCCCTCCAAAATCAACTCTTAATACATTGAGCATACGAGGATACACTGATCACTTCAGATCAAGAGTCAGCATTATATTTATATAATAGAGAAGTAGCATTTTTGGAAAGATGATAAAATTATTATTTACATGACTTTATTCTCTGCAGAGCAGCAACTGAAAAGCTCTTCAGTAAGAATTCAAAGTCATCGAATCACAAAAGAGAAAGAAAGGAACAAAGGAATTAAAAACAACCAGAAATCAGTTAATAAAAAGGCAATATTAAGCGTATAACTATCAATAATTATTTTAAATGTAAATGAATTAAATTCTCCAACCAAAAGATACTGAATGGGTAAAATAATAAGACTCAACCAGATGCTGCCTATTAAGAGATTCACTTCAGCTTTAAGCGACACACAAGTCCAAAAGTGAAGGGATAGAAAAAGATATTCCATGCAAGTGTAAATCAAAATAAAACAAGGCTATATGTATATCCAACAAAATAGACTTTAAATCACAGACTGGGACACTTGGGTGGCTCAACTGGTTAAATGTCTGCCTTCAACTCAGGTCGTGATGCCAGGATCCGGGATCCTGGGATCAAGCCCCATGTTGGGCTTCCTGCTCAGTGGGGAGTCTGCTTCTCCCTCTGCCCTTTCCCTCTTCTTGTGATCTCTCTCTCTCAAATAAATAAAATCTTAAAAAATATACTACAGACTGTATCAAGACACAAGGAAGGTCATTAAATAATGATAAGGGATCAACTCATCAAGAGGGTATAATATTTGCAAATATTTATCTCCAACATAGGAGCATCTAAGTATATAAAGCAAATATGAACAAATGTGATGGGAAAAACAGATAGCAATATAATAACAGTAGAAGGCTTCAATATGCCACTTTTAACAACAAATAGATCACCCAGACAGAAAATCAATAAGGAAGCATTGGACTTAAATGACACATTACACCAGATGTACTTGATAGACACTTACAGAACATTCCATTCAATAACAGAATACACATTCTTCTCAAGTGCACATGGAACATCTCCAGGATACATCACATGTTATAGCCCATTAAATATGTCCTCAACAAATTTAAGAGAATTGAAATCTTACCAAACATCTTTTCCAACCATGATGGTATGAAACTAGAAATCAACTATTAGAAAAAAAAACTGGAAAATTCACAAATATGTGGTGATTAAGTAACAATGTTACTGAACAACCAATGAGACAAAGAAGGAATCAAAAAGAGAAATCAGTATGTTGAGACAAATGAAAACGGAAACACAACTTAACAAACTTAAAGAATGAAGCAAAAAAGTTCTAAGAGGACAGTTTTAGAGTGATAAACAATCACACTAAGAAACCAGAAAGATCTCAAATAAACACTAGATGCCTGAGTGGCTCATATGGTTGAGCATGGCTCAGGTTATGATCTCAGGGCCCTAAGGTTGAGCCCCACACTGGGCTCTGCACTCATTGGAGAGTTTGCTTGAGGATTCTCCTTCTTCCTCTGCCCCTCCCCCTGCTTGAGCATGTGCTTTCTATCTCAAATACATAAACAAATCTTTAAAAAACTCCCTCAACTTTATACCTCAAGCAATAATGAGAAAAAAGAACAAATTAACCTGAAGTAGAATAAAGGAAATAGCAACGATAAGAACAGAAATGAAAGAGAGACTAAAAAAATAGAAAAAAAACAATAAAACTAAGCAGGGTTTTTGAAAAGATAAATAGAAAAACATTTCGCTAGATTAAACAAGAAAAAAGAGGACTCAAATAAAAAAATTATAAATGCAAGAGAAGACAGCACAACTGATACCAAAGAAATACAAAGATTTATAAGAGACTACTGTAGGGGCAGCTGGGTGGCTCAGTGGTTGAGCGTCTGCCTTGGGCTCAGGGTGTGAGCCCAGGACCCTAGGATTGAGTCCTTATCAGGCTCTCTGAGGGGAGCCTGCTTTTCCCTCTGCCTACGTCTCTGCCTCTCTCTGTGTCTCTCATGAATAAATAAATAAAATCTTTAAAAAAAGAGACTACTGTAAACACTTATACATCAACAAATTAGACAATCTAGAAAAAATAGATAGATACATTTCTAGAAATATACAAACTACCAAGACTGAATTATAAACGGAAAATATGAACAGACCAATTTCTTTCTTTTTTTAAAAAAAGATTTTATTTATTTATTCATGAGAGACACACAGAGAGAGGCAGAGACAGAGGCAGAGGGAGAAGCAGGCTTCATGCAGGGAGCCCGACATGGGATTCAATCCCGGGTCTCCAGGATCACACCCTGGACTGAAGGCGGTGCCAAACCGCTGAGCCACCAGGGCTGCCCGAACAGACCAATTTTTTTTTTTTTAAGATTTTATTTATTTATTCATGGGAGACAGAGAGAGAAGAGAGTTAGAGGCAGAGACACAGGCAGAGGGAGAAGCAGGCTCCATGCAGGGAGCCCAACGTGGGACTTGATCCCGCGTCTCCAGGATCCTGCCCTAGGCTGAAGGTGGCACCAAACCGCTGAGCCACCAGGGCTGCCCAACAGACCAATTTCTAATGAGGAGACTGAATCAGTAACCAGAAACCTCCCAATAAAGAAAAATCCAGGCAAGACCAGATGTCTTCACTGGTGATTTCTACCAAATATTTGAAGAAGAATTAATACTAATCCTTTTTAAACTCTTCCAAAAAAAAAAGAGGGAACACTTCCAAACTCACTTTATGAGGCCAATATTACTCTGATCCTTATATCAAATCCAGACAAGGACACTACAAAAAAAGCAAATTATAGGCCAATATCCTTGATGAAGAGGAATGTAAAAATTGTCAACAAACCATTAGCGAACTGAATTCATTAAGACATTAAAAGGATAATATGCCATGATTAAGTGGGATTTATTTTAGGGATGCAAGGATAGTTCAACATCCACAAATTAATCAATGTGATATACCACATTAATAAAACCAGGGATAAAAATCATTTGATCATCTTAATGCATGCAGAAAAAGCATTTTACAAATTTCAACATCCATTTATGATAAAAACTCTCAACAAACTGGCTACGGAGGGAATGTACGTCAACATAATAAATCCATGATCAAGATCATACTCAACAGTGAAAAGGTGAAAATTTTTCTTCCAAGATCAGGAACGAGACAGGATGCCCACTCTCACCATTTTTATTCAACACAGTATTAGAAATCCTAGCCACAACAATTAACCAAGAAAAGAAATTAAAGTTACCCAAATTAGAAAGGAAGAAATAAAACTGTCTCCATTTGCAGATGACATAATATTATATATAGAAAACTCTAAAGACTCCACTGAAAAACTGTGAGAACTAATAAATAAATTCAGTAAAGTTTCAGGATACAAAACCAATATGTAAAAATCTCACTAACAATGAACCATTAGAAACAGAAATTAAGAGAACAATTCCAATAACAATAACATATAAAAAATAAAGTACTTAAGAATAAATTTAACCAAAGAGGTGAAAGATCTGTAAGGTGAAAAGTATGACAGTAATGAAAGAAACTGAAGAAGACACAAATAAATGGAAATATTTCATGTCCATGTTTAAAGAATTATTACTATTAAAATGGTCATGCTATCCAAAGCAATTCAATGCAATCCCTATTCAAATTCTTTTTTTTTTTTTTTTAAGATTTTATTTATTCACTCATGAGAGACACACAGAGAGAGACAGAGGCAGAGAAAGCAGGCTCCTTGCAGGGAGCCTGACGAGGGACTCAATCCTGGGACTCCAGGATCACAACCTGGGCCGAAGGCAGGGGCCAAACAGCCTAGCCACTCAGGGATTCCCCCCCTATTCAAATTCTAATGGCATTTTTCACAGAAATAGAACAAATCCTAAAATATGTATAGCATTGCAAAAGACCCTGAAAGCCAAAGTGGTCTTGAGGAAGAGCAAGACTGAAGGTTTCACTATCCCAGATTTGATTTTATTTTGTTTTTAAAGATTTTATTGATTTATTCATAAGAGAGAGAGAGAGAAAGAGAGGGGCAGAGACATAGGCAGGGAGAGAAGCAGGCTCCTCACAGGAAGCCCTGATGCGGGACTCAATCCCATGGGATCA